>NC_037672.1:67174238-67426358 GCF_003255815.1 Theropithecus gelada | reverse complement strand
ACTATCACAAGAACAGAAAACCAAACACCGCATGTTCTCACTCATAGGTGGGAACTGAACAATGAGATCACTTGGACTCGGGAAGGGGAACATCACACACCGGGGCCTATCATGGGGAGGGGGGAGGGGGGAGGGATTGCATTGGGAGTTATACCTGATGTAAATGATGAGTTGATGGGTGCTGACGAGTTGATGGGTGCAGCACACCAACATGGCACAAATATACATATGTAACAACAACAACAAAAAATCTCCATATTATATTAGAATTATCTGGATGTGTAGTTCTCTCTCCTATAACCATGTCCTTTATGAGGATAGAGACCACATGCTACTCATCTTTATGCCATTAGCACCTAACTCAGAATATAACATAGACAAGGTGTCCAACAAATGTTTGTTGATCAGAACTGAATTCCATAAAGGCAACTGATTACAGAGAACCTACTACATTACAGATCCTCTGATAAGTGCTTTCCATACATTTACTTGATGAATATTTATAAGAACTGTCTGACAGAAATATTATTACCTTCATTTTAAGGCTGAAAAATTAAGGTTTAGAGAGGTAAAGTTACTTAGCCAACATCACGTAACTATGAATCCACTTTTATTAATTGAAAGGGTGTGCTCTTAAACATTAAATATGCTAATCTCAATAAAATTTCTAAAAGACAACCTCATAGTGTGAACTTCATATAGTATTGTAGAGAGCCCCAAGTGTCTTTGAAATTATGAAGCTAAGATGTTACTACTAGTTACTTCCTACAGACTGAGCCACTGACTAAAGCTGCAGCCAAAATGACTCCTCTCTAGCATAGGGAGCCCTCGGTGCTACTTACACTTGGAAATGTCATGATGTTCTCAGTTCAAGTAATCAATTACAGAGGGCAGATGAACACGATGTAGCATTGCACTTAGGCTGTCATTTAACACTCATCTGTTTTTATTTCTGGGACATTATAGGCAGCAAAGCAAACACTGTTAAGTAGAAATGGACACTGTGGTGAAGACCACTAAAATGAGAAAGATTAGCAAATGCTGTATTTTCTGAAATGCTGCATGTTTGAGAATGCATGGAGCCTACCTGCTTTTGTAAATCCTCGGCCCACACTTTTCTTTCCTTAGGACATAGCTCTATTCTGCCTGGCAATAAGTGTTATTACGGAAAAAAAAAAAAAAAAATCTGAGGCCAACCTGATCTTTCCCCCTTTATGTGTGATGTGCTTTACTTGATATGGAGCACATTAAATTGATCATGACTGAGGTAAGGGAACCTCATTAGGATGTGGCCTGGAGCTTATCATTCTTTACTAGTATTTTCAACAACTAGAGAGCCAGTATGTAGATGCATTAACTTTTTTTTTTTTCCTGGAATGACTTCTTTATGTTTTCCGTCCATTTGTTCTGCTTTTATCCCTTGGGAACATAATTTCATGAATGTTAGCTATCCTTTGTCCATAGCTTGTCTGTAATCATTTTGATATCATTGTTTTGTATCATTTTGCGTGATTTTTCAAGCATATACGTGTCTTTGTTATGATCCTGCATTGTTAATTAAATTCTTGTGGCTTCCATTTGGTTTTCATCTCTTTGATAGGTTATATTATTTTTTCCTTCCACATTTTTTTGTGCTGTGCTACCTGACCATCATCTCTTCTGTTGTCTTAAAATCTCTTGTATTCATACTTAGAATTCTATTATCTTCCTTGTGGCTAAAGTATCTATGACTATAAAATATTCTGTAAATATTTCTATTCACTTTTGTATATTTGTTTCATCTTATTTTTGCTAAGTTTTTCTCAGGTTTTAATTAACTGATTGATTGAAATCTTATAAATGGGTCCTAAGCAGATTTATTTTTGATTAATATTTACCATTGAATTTATGTTCATTTTTCTTAAGAATAGAAGACAAAGAATGGGATAGAGGGTCTGCAATGAGTTCTGAGTATTTTGACTTAACTTGTCTTTTTAAATAATCTCACTTCAAATGTATTATTTTCTTTATCCTCTAAGTCAATGTGTGTCTCAGCAAAGCTCTTTTATTTTTCCATTTCCCCTAGAGGTGCTCCTTGGTTAGAAAGTTAAATATATAACAGAGTTTTGAAGCTCAAATACTTACAGAGATTGAGTAGAAGTTATAAAGGAGTGAAAAGGGCTAAGTTTAAGACCAAAGGGAGTGGTAGAGTCTGTGGTGAACTGCACTGTGTGCTTCATCCTAAGGTGACAGCAGCTAATCAGTTTAGCTGATGGCTATTAGATTGTTGTGTGAGATCACGGTGGCCAGAATTTCTTTTTCAACAGTCAAACAATACATATTTTTTAAGTGAACCTCTATTTTTAAAATGCCATGCACAATGGAATACTATTTGGCCATAAAAAGAATGAAATCCTGTCATTTGCAGCAACATGGATGGAACTAGAGGTCATTCTGTTAAGTGAAATAAGTCAGGGACAGAAAGACAAATATGTCATGTGCTCACTCACATGTAGGAGCTTAAAATGTTGGTCTCATGGAGGTAGAGAATAGAGTGATAAATGCCAGAGGCTGGGAAGGGTGTAGGGGTGGGAAAGGAAGATGAAGAGAGGTTGGTTAATGAATAAAAACATGCAGTTATATAGAAGGAGTAAGTTTTAATGTTTGATAGTTTAAAAGCTGATAGCAATCATGTTTAATGTTTGATCATGCTCATAGTACATTGACTATAATTAGCAACATTAGTATTGTATATTTCAAAGAAGACTTAGAAGGTTTCAAACACAGAAATGATAAATACTTAAGGTGATGGATGTCACAAGTACCCTGACTTGATCATTGCATATTCTATACATGTTACAAACACATGTACCCCATAAATATGTAAAATTTCATGTAACAATACAACAATTTTTAAAGGTAAATCTAACAAATAGAAAAAAACATAGTTCAAACAAAACACATCTGTAGACTCTCGTGTTTTAGCCTCTAACAGAAAATATAAATGGCATATTGACTTTGCCTTTTAAGATGCCACTTTAGACCAACCCCACCTCTGCAGATGGCCCTGCCTTAGCTCTTTTTGCTCCACTCAGAGGACCACTGTGAATATCTTTTGGGGCTGGAATCTTACTGGATTCTGATGTGACATGTGCAGCCTGGGCCCCAGCATTCTTCTCCTGCTTAACAGTGCACAGTAAAGAGTATGTTTCACCATTTGTGGTTTGAGGTTATGATAATTTTCTTGTATAATTGAAAATGGCATACTTTTTTTATTATCATTTTCTTTTGTTTTCAGAGAGTTTAAAGAGGGCAATAAAGAAATAATGCCTTCTCACTGACATTTGAAATGCTATTTGTGCAGAAGTCCACCTTGTCCCAACTCCTGTTGATTGAAACTCTTTCCCATCCTTGCTTTTGTAAAATTATAACCTCATGGCCAGGAAAAGCTACAAAATTTGCAGGGCTCAATACAAATGAAAATGCAGGGCCACTTGCTCAAAAATTATTATACATTGCAAGATGGTAACAGATTATTAAACCAGGCGTGGCCCTCTTCTGAACACAGGGCCTTGTGTGACTATACAGGTCGCACACTCATGAAGCTGACTCTGCTCCTAATTCTTGCCTAATCTCTCTGATCCTTCATTTAGAAGTCTTCTCTAGCTGCTCTTTCTTCTACCCTATCCCGGGGATTTCCTAATTTATGTCCTTAACTGACTTTTCCTCTCTCTCTACATACTCTCTTTGGCAATCTCATTCAAGCTTATAGCTTCAACTCTCACCAAAACAGAAACAAATTTATATTTATTTATTTGTGAATTTTGCCCTGTCAAAATGTAAATTCCCTGAGTGGACTAATACTATTCAAGGTCATCACACCAGCAATTATTTTGTTCTGTCTCCCGAAAAATAAACGTTCATCTGAGCCTCCTGGCTTCCCATCCTCCTCCAGTTTTGACAAAATCAGAGAACTGTTTTTCAATAGAATTATCCATATCAGGGGTAGCAAACTAAAATCTGTGGGTCAAATATGGCTCACTGCTTTTATCATTAATGTTTTATTAGAATGCAACCATACTCCCTTACTCTTTCATTTAGTATTGTCTATGTCTGCTTTTGTACTTCAATAGTGGAGTTAAGCAGTTACAACAGAGACCATATGATCCACACAGCCTAAAATATTTACTCTCTGGACTTTTACCAAAAAAGAAAAAAAAAAATTTTAACACCTCCCCACACACTCACCTTTTCCCACCTTTGATCTGTACTCACTGTCTCCAAATTCAATCAACTTCTCTTCCTTGAACCCTCCCTGGTCAGGTGTTTCACCTTGTCACTCCACCAAAACTGACTATTAAGACACTAATGATTTATTTCCCAATATCTTTTACCAGCTCCTCCTCATTTACCCTATCGCTAAATGTTCCATCACCCTAACACTCAGTCTTTGATCCTCTTCTTTTTTCTATATGACTGCTTGGCTGCTCTAATGAAAACTGCAGTCCTTTGACTTTAAATATTATTTACATGTTGATAATACTCAAACTTATACTCAAATCTAATCCTCTTGTCTGAAATCCAGACTCATATAACTTTGGTCTGTTCAACATATCCACTGGTAATTAATGAACATTTCAAATGTGTGTGGTGAAAACTGAACACTTGATATTTTCTCATCGGTGCATTTCTTAGTTTTACCACATCTGTCAATAGCAGCTCCATCTTTCCCATTAGGCCAGACAGTTGCATTCTATAGTTTTTGGATGGAGTCTAATATAGATGTGAATTACGTCAAGGTGGTTGAAAGCGTTGTTCAAATAATCTGTGTTTGTATTGATGCTTTTATCTAGTTCTATCAATTGCTGAGAGAGAGTGTTAAAATCTCAAACTGTGGTTGTAAAATTATTTATATGTTCCTTTTAGTTCTCTCAAATTTTGCTTCATGTATTTTGAAACTATGTTATGAAGTGCATATAGATTTCTGATTATTATGTCTTCTGATATATTTGACCTTTTGGTCATTACATAATCTCCCTCTTTATCTCTGATAATACTCTTTTACTTGACATCTACCTTATCTGCTAAAAAATATTAAAAAATAGTTATCTTCAGGTATTTTATACTTATTGTTTGCATAGTATATTTTTTCCAACCAATTATTTTGAACCTGTCTGTCTCATATTTAAAGTATCTTATAGACAGCATGTGGTTTGGTCTTGTGTCTTCGCTTTTTAGTTCAGTGTAATGATTTCTACCTTTAAATTGAAGTGCTTAGTCAGTTTACACCGAGTATGATTACTGATACATTTGAATTTAAATCTACCATTTCCTTTTGTTATTCCGTTTTATTCTTCTAGAGAGAATTAGAACATGCCATCCCAAAATATGCCACTTTATTATATATATAATTTGAGCTGAAGGCAATTGAAAGTCAGCAGATGCAGAAAAAAAATTTCTCAGAGAAAATTTCTCAGCTTTCCTTATCTGACCAAATGCAAAAACTTCTGAGAAATGAGAACTACCATAAATCCTCTCTCCAGAAGAGTTTTATGACCCTGAAGAAGATGGAAAGAGCATGCTCATACTTGTATATACAAATATTATCACAAACTTTCAGGGTCTCACTCTGTCACCCAGGCTGGAATGCAGTGGCACAATCATGACTCACTGAAGCAAAATTTCTGGGCTACAAGCAATCCTCCCATCTCAGCCTATTCCCACTCCCATCACTGGGATTACAGCCATGAGCTACCCACTGAGGCAGGCAATTATCACAAACGTTTAATCTGCTAGAAAACCACTTGTGTTTCTTAAGGAAATCCATCTGCTTTTCTTACAGAAACCTTTTCCTCCCCTTCCCTTTTTTCTACTAAGTTATGTATGAAGTCTTTAACAATTTAATGAGATTTTTGCTGGCTTCTGTAAGCATAACATTTTTCTCTTGTTTATCTGGTTTTTGTCAGTTTAATTCTTAAGTTCTAGCTACTGAATTTGGGAAGGTAGAAGAAAAGTTTTTTCCCTCCTACACTTCCTATTTTTTGTTCCTTCATTTTTGTTGTTGTTGTTATTGTTATTTTCTTCCTTTTTGAGGGGGTGGGAGAGGAAATTAATAGAAGTTCTTTATAATTCCATTTTAAGGTATATTATAATTCTAGCTGTTTCCTCTTGTATTACTTTTCTAGTGGTTGCTCTAGGAAGTACAATATACAACCTTAACTTTTCAATGTCTACCTCGAGTTGAAATTGTATAATATCACCTAAAATGTAAGCAACTTAAAATTGTATTATATTACCTAAAATGTAAGCAACTTGCAATCACCTAGGTTCATTTATCCTCTCTTCTTTTTACATTGTAACATAACATAATTTTTGCTTCAAATTATCATATGTACTTTAACGAAATTAGAAGAAAAAATTTGTCTTGTATGTCTACCCGTATTTTCATTTTCATTCTTCTTTCTGAAAAATGTAAGTCTCTCTTGATTATCACTTTCCTTCAGTCTGAAAAGCATTTTTTTAAACAGTCGGTTAGTACAGATCTGCTAGTAAGAACTTCTTTCAGTTTTATTTTATCTGAAAATGTCTTTATTTTGGCTCTATTCTTGAGGGATATTTTGCTGGGTATAGAAGTTAGGGTTGTATCGCTTCTCTGCCTTTTGGCTAAGATCAAGTGTAAAATTCAGGGTTGTCAATTTTATTATCTATCTACCTTTTAAAGATCATTATTGTCTTCTGGCTTTTAATGTTCCAGATTAAAAATTGGTGATAATTAAAATCATTTTTCCTCTATGTGAAATATATCATTTTTATTTTCCAGTAGTGGCTAAGATTTGTTTAAGCTTTAGTTGTCAGAAGTTTAACTATCATGTGCCTAGTTGTTGGCTTATCTGTATGTTTTCTGTTTGGAATTTGCTGAGCTTCTTGAATTAGTAGATTTGTGTCCTTCACCAAAAAGAAAAACATTGAATATTATGTATGTATATGTGTTTTCCACTATCTTCTAACCCTCATCCCTTTCTAGGACTCAAGTCACGTGTATGTTAGACTTTTTAAATTGTCATATGCTCCTGAACCTCTGTACATTTCTTAGCAATCTTTTTTTCTCCCTGCCCTTCAAATTAGATCATTTTAAATAGATCTTTCTTCAAGTTCAGCAAGCTTTTCTTCTGCCATTTCCAATCTGCTGATAAGCCCATCTAGTAATTTCTTCCATTTTAGATACTCTGTTTTTCAGTTTCAGAATTTCATTTTTATTCTTTTAAAATACTTTCTATTTCTCTACTGAGATGTCCTGTATTTTCATTTGGTGTGAGCATATTTTTCTTTACATTTTAAATATATTTATAATAGCCACTTTAAAATTTTTGCCTGCTGATTCTAAAGTTCTGGTCATCTTGGAATCGGTTTCTACTGACTACCTTTCTCTTAAATCTGAGACATATTTTTTTGTTTATTTATTTTTTATTTTTTATTTTTATTTTTGTTTTAGATGGAGTCTCACTTTGTCACCCAAGCTAGAGTGCAGTGGTGTGATCTTGGCTCACTGCAACCTCCGCCTCCCGGGTTCAAGCAATTCTCTGCCTCAGCCTCCCGAGTAGCTGGGATTACAGGCACCTGGCACCACACCTGGCTAATTTTTGTATTTTTAGTAAGGACGGGGTTTCACCATCTGGGCCAGGCAGGTCTTGAACTCCTGATGTTGTGATCCACCCGCCTCCACCTCCCAAAGTGCTGGGATTAAAGGCATGAGCCACCACACTGGGCCTTTCTTGTTTATTTGTATAGCCCATAATTTTATATGGTATCCTGGACATCAAAAAATGGTACATCAAAGAGACTCTCAATTCTCTTATTTTCCCTTAGAGAATATCACTAGGTTGTTCTAACAGATAGTTAACTTGGCTGAACTCAAGCTCCAAATTCTAGTATTCAATTTAGTTCTTTTAGCTTTAGGTGCACTGCTTGGAATCTGCTCTGCACATGCATTCTTCAATGTCACCCAGAAACGTGAGCAGCATTTCTGTGCAGAATTTGTAGTTCCCTTTATGTGACTCACTCCTTTCTAGGATTACCCCCACTCACTTTACAATTGCCAAGGTCCCCCCAAATCTGTCCTGAAGTTAATTAAGTCTATGAGGTTACATAGCTACTGTCTAGGTTTTAGTGGCCCTTGTTTGTTACAGATTGGGATCTGCTCTCAGATTAAAAGCTCAAAGACAGGAAACTCACTCAGTGCCCTTCCCTTCTTTCAAGTGTCAGCCTCCTGTCCTGAGTGTCTGCCTGCAATTATTTCTTTCCCATTATGTTCAGGAAATTGCTTATTATATTTATACTTGCTATTTACCTGAAAGTTGGTATTTGTGAAGCAGAACCTACCAGGCCAAGCATGTTGGAACTTTCTGTGACCTATCACCAGAAGCTCACCTCTTTCCACCACTTGCATCCTTACCCAAAACGCCACCACCTTTCACTTGAATTATTATCATATTCCTAAGTGGTGCACAGTTTCTGTTCTTTTCTTCCCATAGGCTATTTTTTTTTTTTATCACAGAAGTCAGAGTAACCCCATTTGAGTCATGTCAGCTCATAATCTTGCAATGTTTTCCTATCTCCCTGAGAATGAGAGCCAACATCTATAACCTGGCCACAAAGCCCCACACAATCTGGCTCCCAGTAGCAGCTGTGATCTCGTCTCCTGCCACTGCTCCCATGCTCAGTTCACTCCAGGCAGTCACAATGATCACATCACTCTTCTTCAAACATCCCTGACTCACTGCCCCCTTGGAGACTGTGTGCTTGTTCTTCCTGGCTCACGAAATATTTGTTCCCAAGGTATTTGCTTGACACACATCTCCTTCAAATATTTGACTCATATAACTTTCCCATTGAATTCTCCGATCATCCTATTTTAATCCTATATCTTTAGTTTCATACTCCCCACTCTCTTTGCCTAATTTTCATCATCATCATATGTCCTACTTATTTGCTGATATTTTATCTCTGCCAGTACAATATAAGTTTCATGAGAGCACATATCTTTGTCTGTTGATTCATTAAGGCATGCCAAGTGCCTAAAACAGTTTTAGTTATAGAGAAGGCATTTGCAGACTGTTTTGAACATATTAGGTAAGTGGAAGGGCTGAATCTTAAATACCCAAGCATGGGTTTCAGCATCTAGAAAAATTCCTAACACATAATTTTCAATTAAAAAATATCCTTGAATTTGTAAGGGAATAAATCAATAAATGGGGAGCCCAATAATCCTTTCTGGGCCACAGATTCTTCATTTTTTTCTAAGTATCTTGTATTCATGCATAATATTAAAGCTTTCTTTCTAGATAACCTTAGTGCACTCGTTTAAAGAATTATTTCCTTATTACAGTTGCAATTATCTGAAAAAAAGCAAATGTACAAGTGAGTAAATAGGCAGCTGCCTTATCATAGTAATAGATTGTGAACTTCATACATTCTGCTATTAACCAATGTCCTTTGAGTCTCAATAATTTTTTGGTGATCTTATGTGTGCCTTATTTTGAGTGAAATTTAATAGACATTAAAATAATCGAAATTCTAGAACCTGAGTTTGGGGGTCAGATGGATTTAGTTAGAATCCTGGTCTGCCCAACCCAAGACAAGGGGCGTGACCTTGGGCTCCCTGGTGAGCATGTGTCTCATCTGTAAAATGAGGGTGATACCTTACCTACCTATTACATTTATTGAAAGAATTGTATACAATAATGTATATAACAAGCCTGATATACAACTGATTTTCAAAAATTTTCTTCCATTTTTCTTATTTCCACTCCATTTTTTTGTTTCTCTTATTTGTTTGTTTCATTTCTGCTCTTGGGCATTTAAGCTCTTTTTGTCATTAGCATTAAAGACTAAATCCACAAACCTTATCAAGCTAAGAAAAATCATCCTCGGAGAGATTAAAGGAAGCTGAATTGCAAAGTCATTACTAGTGATTTCAGCAGATTCCTGCAGGAGCCTAACTTTAGTAGTCTTAGGGGTGCCAAAAAAATAAATGTTTGCAAGTCATTCGTTTTGATCAAATAACCTGCTGATGCTCCTAAAGGTTCATCAACTTTTTTTTTTTAAGAAATATAAAAAGCAGCATTATTATTCTGTAGCCAGCCTCTTTAAGGGAAAAACAGATCAAGCAGTGTATCAAGCTTTCTCTAAGAACTGGCTTTGCCCCCAGGAGAAGGGTTTCTAGGTAGCTAGACTCTAAATATTTGCTGAATAAATGAAAGAATAAATAAATGTTTGAATTATTTAATTAATATAGTTGCTGAGGCCAATGAGCATCTCTGTGGTTTTGGTCTTTCAACAGCCACTCAGCAGAAAAGGAGAAATATAGAGACAGCCTGTTGAGCTGTGCAGGGTGTGACTGGTCTTCTAAACTTGGCACTCAAACTGGTAGGCTATGTCACTGTTTTGCTACCTGTTGCCATAGTAATCATGGGTATGGCCACGATACCTGAAGACTAATGTCAAAATTTCCCCCCAGTTTTCTGATTGAGTTTTTCACCCTTAATCTCAAAAATGTTACTCTCCTCTTTTCTTTTTGTCATGCTGACATATATTTGCTTTTATATTTTTCTCAAAAGCAGGTCTGCAGTAGCTAATGAGATACTAGTATACATGAAAAGGAGGAATCCTAGAAGTAATTTCCTTTATGAAAATTATATATTTCATCTGCCCTTCTTTGTGCTTAACACAATACTTCTTGGTTTAAGAATATCTCTTTCAAATGTTAAGCCAGGTTTCATGAGGATTCTTTCATCGAACTCTATCTGTGTTGACTTAAGATAAGGAATTGAAACTTCATTCCTTAAGACTTGATGTCTTCCTCCTAAGTACATTTCAATTCACGTGACTTCAGAGACTGCCCTTAATAGGATTAACACAAAAGTAAATTCATGAAGTCTGAAATATTATTTACTATAATTCAAATTCCCTTATACTGTACTTCTTCTAAACGATGCAGTTACCAAAGGCCCAATAGGACTTGCAGGCCTACTATCAAGACATTTTCAACAGTGACTCCAAGAAAAGAACAATCATGAGAATCTAACATTTTTTTTTCTCAGTTCATGGCATTTATTTTCAATCTTTATCGCATATGCCTATTTCCTCATTTACAAATTATTAGAAACAATAGTACCCATTATGAATTGTTACTAGGAAGAGAACAAGCTAATATATGCAAGATGATTAGAAATGTTAGCCATTACTATTCTGTTTATCTTTATTAAGCCAAATGACGTTTTCTATTTTTAATATATTTTCCTATTTCATGGAGAAAAAAGTTCACTGTCGTTTCTGCCCCAAAACCCTCAATCCCAATTCATGACTACACTACTTTCTCTAAACTTTATTGGTAGAATTTAGTTGCTTGTCAAAGTTTCAAACAAACAAGGTTAGGAAGGAAGATAATAATGTAAGTGGAAGAATTAAAGTAACATAACAAGGACCTAAATTTATTAGTATTGTATCATAAGCTCACAGTATAAAAGGACTGTATCATCCATATATTTATTATTCGCAGCATGTACAGCATTGTCTTGTGTGTGATTAGCGTGTAAAAAATCTGAATGAAAAAAGAATGATTGAATAAAGGAAATAATAAGTGAATGACAGTTGCCAAGTGCCCTTAAAGCCTTGTAAAATGTTTGTTCAAAGAAGAGTTAGAAATACAGTAAACAAGACTTGGCAATTACCCATATATTGAATTTGTTCAGGTTTTCCTGTCTTCTAGAAGTTATCTTACTAATCAGAAACCGTTACATTCATATATCTGACTCATCAAAATAAAGTCATCAAAGAAAGGAAGATAGAGCAGATAGAGAAACTTTTCTGGCAAATTCTATGACAAATTATGATTGGAGTCTTAGAAGTAGTCTTATATTTTTAAAATTCTAAACTTTGGAACTTTTGAAATAAAACAATCATTTTATTGAAAAATAAAAGAAGGGTTAACAGTGTGCTTTAGATAAAGTTTTTCACATGATCATACTTATTCACTGACAGTTTCATCTTCATGCTTGTGCAATACAGAAGGAAATAGAGATACTTGGAAGTGCTCAGCCCAGCAAACAAGCTACAGGATGAAATGGCCCACCCTAGGAACTATCTACTTTACCACACAATGGAAAATAAACTTGTCTTAAAAAGAAAACATGGGAACATAACAGGTGTTTGGTTGATTCTAGAATAAAATGCAAATTTTGAACAAATTAAACTTTAGAAATTCAAAGTCTTTCCTACTTTCAATTTCTGCCTAGGTTCCCAAAACTTCTCTCCTACAGACCCCCAACCCCCCAGCTCCCTACATAGACATTTGCACTTCTCTCTAAGCACTGTTCAAAAGCAGCATTTCTCAAACTTTCTCTGATCAGGATTCACTGAGCTGAAAGGAAAACAAAAGAAAATATGGTCTACTTCACTGATTCTAGCATTGAAGAAAGCTTTGTGATGGTAACAACTGGGGAGGAACAATTAGAATAGTAGCATTTCAGCAATTATGCAGAAACAAAGCCATCAGGAAAAGTGTAACCTAGGAATAATTCTATACATACATTAAATAATGCAAAAATAGGAGCAACTGAAAACCATAGCTAGCTTAAAACAATCCTAAAATTATAACGAGGTTAGAGAATCTTCTCTGAAAATTTGGGCAATCCCAACAATGTAAGTATGTGTTAGAAGTTCTTGCTAAGCATTGCTTGGCCGTGGGATTTCTTAGCAGAATATTAAATTAGGATCCTCAAATTTTAGAAGGGTAATTATTTTAATTTGTGAATATCAAATTTTTAAATTATTAACAACACACTTGGAAGATTACTCACAGCTAGGTAATATTTATTTGAACATAAATATAAGCATATATTGAATTCTCAAACTTTTTCCACTCCTAAAAAACTGAGAAACAGACTTTCTGAACTGCTCTTGGGCTTCAGATTATGCTGAGATGAAGCCACAGCTGTATTTCAGGGGCTTAGTCACAGATAATATGCATTTTGGTGTCACCTACTGGCATGATGTGACATGACATGGCAGACGTTTATGAGCCAAAGCAATTAAAATGGTAATGATGCATTGTTCTGTGTCAAACACTGCGTCAGGCACAAAAGGTACAGTAGTAAGCAAAATAAACTACTACTTCCAGTATCAGGGGAGGCAAATATTAATAAAATAATCACAAAAGTAGAGACAAGACGGAATGGTCCTAATCCTAGGGATCAGAGAGTGCTGAGACTGAAGGCAGGGTCTAAGTTCTCTAGGCAAACAGAGGAAATAGGGAGATGAAGGGGAGCAGACTGGGCAGGGGACTGGGCAGGAGGGAGCCTGACGTGTTTGAAAAAGTGAGGGAAGCTATGGTGGCTGGAACCCAGAAAGCTGAAGGGAAAGGAGGGTAGGAGTGGTGAAACATGAAGCTGAAGAGATAATAATAGTAGCTATAGTAGTAAGATGCTCTTTCATGGATAATTCTCTAGCATGGCTTCACAGAGCTCCAACCTGCTAATGCTGAATTTAATTGTATTCAACAGCTACAAAGGACCACATCCTATAGCTGCAATGTTCTCATCTTCAAGGTCATTGGAAAATGTTGTTATCAAAATTAAGGGTGTAGCTCAATAAACTGACAAACTCAAGATTCAAAATTGTTTTTAACAACCAGGAGTTGGGGGTTAAAACAAACCAGTTGAAAGTTAAAAAAAATAATTAAAGTCCTTCAAGTAAGATGAAAACAAAAGTATGCAAAAATATGGGAGCAAACTGGCTTATAAAAAAGATACGGAAATTTTAGTGGGCCTTAGGTTCAATATGTGTCAGAAGTGTGAAAAGACACGGAATATTAACTTATGATTTTTTTAAGTATCTTTTCTGCATCAATGGAGGTAAGAGTCAAGAGGAGTCTTTGCAGTTCTCCATGATACATTTTAAGGATTTTGACAAACTAGAAAAAAATGACCTGTGTAATGAAGACTTTAAATGCATGCCAAATGAGATTCTTAGCTTGAGGGTAAAGGGCCTATGAAAGACGTGATACATTTTTCAAATATTGGAAAACTTGTGATGTAAAAGGACTGAATTCCTCCAGTATAAAGAACAGAACAAAGGCAAATGGATAGACACTACCAAGGGTGGAAATTACAATGAAAGTTTCTGGAAAACAGTAAGTTTATACAAATATATACTGCTTTCACAATGGTGAGGCACCAGTGGTTGTTATTTCTGAGGCCAGCATCCTATGCAGTGTAAAAGCCCAAAGATGAATGGAGAAACACGACTCCTATTTTCTGTTCCACCTGACAGCACAAGTTGCCAGTGATGCATTACTCATCAATGACCCCTGGCTACAAAAGGAAATAGACAATAATGCAGAAAAAAGAAGACAACCTAATTTTATAAACTGAAGACAGTAGAAGATAAGCACTAAAAGACAGAGAAGAGAATGGCAAAGAAAAAAAGAACTGTTTTATTTTCTCATTTTACTCTCTCCTGTGCTTTTTTAACCTACATTCTTGTTTTTATTTTTCAACTATCATCTTCTGCTTCTTAAAGAATTGTTACAGTCTTGCTTAGTGAATTCCAGGACTCGTGGGACTTTAAGGAGATAACTTGAGAACCATAATAACCACAAAGTTTATGTAGTAATAAACATCCTAACATACTGCACAAAGTGAGAACAAAATGAAGTCAAAGTACAGTTTAAATATACTGATGGAAAATTAATTTACAGTGAGTCACTAAAGGGAACTGGGGACACATCCTGTCAAGATGACCTCATTGAATCCACACTTCTCTCTCCTATACAAAGGCCCTTGGTTCTCTCCTAACCACAACAAAATTATAGTGCAATATTTTAAAACAGGTGAATGTCTGGTGGGCCAGACCTAATTTTGAGCTTCCAGTATTTCCTCTTCTTTTCTTACAAACTACCTTAGAAAAAAGTATGTCTAAGCAAACAAACCCTGCATTTGTCAGCGTGAGCTAAAGTTACCTGTTCTGGTGAATTGAAAGGATGGTAGCCTTGGTGTGCTAATTTAAACACAGTTGAATATAATGAGCAGATAAAAATGAGGAGCTGCAATTGGTGGTAAGAAGGAACAGGATTATGGTGTCATTGGCATAAATCTTAGCTATTTTTAAAAGATAGAAATAATTGCTGGCCCCCTAGAAGAAGCCAATGGTTAGTTGGTCAGTGGATTACTTCCTGATGAACATTAGATGGCATACCAAATGCTGGGTTAAGTCCAAAACAGTTTTACCTCAGATCAGTCTGATGGCTTTGAGGAAAGGAGGAGGCAGTCACATCTTATGCTTTTCACGTGGGAATATCATTTCTGATATTACCTTGAGTTTGGAAGATGAAAGAAGCCTACGTGAAATATTAAGCTTTCCAAATTATGCATTCTTTGGCCATGTGAAAAAACAAGCATCATTCTCAGCCTGTAGTAGCTGTGACTTGCATACAACAGCCAAGCTTCTCTACACAGTCCTGACAACCTGTTGAGGTTGTTCTGCAAAGAGAAAATGAAGTGATGTTTCACAGGCAGAAGATCTGGTCTAATGCAATTTAACTTGTAGAGTATGGAGGAGTATACGTTCTAACAATTATAAAATGACTTGCAATAGCATTATTGTGTAATGCACTTTCACATATGTGGTGATGTTCCCCATCACTTACTTGTGATTTCTATACCTGTTAACATGTGTTGAAGCACCTTCTCAGTATATGTTTTACTTTTTTTCTATGGACTGTAAAGGAGGCAAAAATTAGATGCTTCCCTAAGCTTGCAAGCAACATTGTTCTCCAAGAGCCAAATGTAGTATCAAGATGTCATAAGGCAGAAAAGTACATAAATATCCTAAAGAAACAAATGGTTCCCAGATTGTCAAAAGCTGACTGTAACTTGACAGGATATATTAACATAACAACAACAACAACAACAAAAAAGAACATGACTATCAGAGGGAGGAAATCATTGTATCAGTCAAGGATCAGTACTGGAAATTGAAACTGCTACCAAAACTCTATCATTCAAGGACATGCCACTAAAGCTATGATGAAGGATTCAAAAAGCTGCCACTACTGCAAATAAACCTCAAAGCAGGAGACTAGATGCTGGAACTCTGTTACTAGCAGAAAACAGCACAGCCAAAAGCATAAGAAAATAAAAATGGCCTCAGCCTCCTATGTCTCCCAAATGTTGCACAAATGAACACACTGGAAGAATTTACTTCGCCTCCAGAACCCTATAGTTATACAGAACGGGAACTGTAATTCTTACCTTTCCAAACTCTGCAGGGCAAGAAGGAGGTGACAATGGATGCTCAGAGCTAGTCCACCCTATCTGTGAAGGTCACCTAGTACCCTCCAAGGAACTAGTGTTGCTTATCTTCTGATTTAGATATGGGTGCTTTAAATGTACAATTTTTAAAAAACATTTATATCAAAGAACTAACTCTCTCTGACTGGATTTCATGTTCACCTGGCAGCCTTCTGATTATAAATTTATTTCCTAGGTACCTTGCCTAATGGGACAGAATATACTAGGCAAAGGATCCTAGTCTTTTGGGGACTTATATTTCACATTTTAATTGCTGCCTTTTCTCAATGTTGAGATGCTGATTATGGTATGTAACCATGTATTTTTTTTTTCTCGAGACAGAGTCTTGCTTTTTCACCCAGGCTGGAGTGCAATGGTGCGATCTCGGCTCACTGCAATCTCCACCTCCTGGGTTCAAGCAATTCTCTTCCCTCAGCCTCTCGAGTAGTTGGGATTACAGGTGCGTGCCACCACGCCCGGCGGATATTTTGTATTTTTACTAGAGACGGGTTTTCACCATGTTGGTCAGGTTGCTCTTGAACCTCAGGTGATCCGCCCACCTTGGCCTCCCAAAGTGCTGAGGTTACAGGTGTGAGCCACCATGCCTGGCCATAACCATGTATTTTCAAAGAACCTTAAAGAAAAAGAAGCACCATCACATTAAATGAATTTCTCCATTGTAAGAGGTGTCTTCATTTTAATAATGTTGAAATGCTTACAAAATTGCAATTCAGCATTATTAAGAAATACATAAAATGTGCATCTTGATTTTATAATTTTTTTAAGGTTAACTAAATCTATTCTAAGAGCCAGATCCACTTCCAGTATGTTTATGTATCCTGATTCCTAAAGCAACACAGCCAAAGGCCAGGCCTAGACTGTGGTACTTTGACCAGGAGAGTAGTATCATGCTCAGACCCCTCTTAGTGACCAGTCCACTTTGAGAAGATCACATATCTCTCTGGCCTTTTGTTCATATTGCCTGTCCATGCAGAGCTATAACAGTTTTTAGTCAATGTCCACTTATGCAGTGAAGTTTAGTAAGGCCAAAGGCAGGTCCTTCCTACCTTGCATAAGCAGAAATAACACAGCCTCAGAGGCAGTAGTTTCTATGCCTATGATGCAGCACTATTCTTATCTTTGTTACTTTACTGTTTCACATGTACCTGGGGTAATGATTATCACGGGTACATGAGATACCATTAAAAAGAAAAACTGATCAAATGAGGACGGATACCAACCAGCACCACCATCTGTAGTTATTTACCAAAAAGCCAGCAGCTGCAAGTTTGAAAGGTCATTTAAAAATAAAATATCAAGCAAGTATAATAGCTCATACCCAGGCTTAATTACCTAGGAAATATGACAAGTGGCTTCAAAAATATTCACATATTATCTTATTTAAATACATGGGAAGCTAGGGGTTCAAATCTCATATTGCCACTTCTTATTCATATAGCTTTTGGCAAGTTATTAACGTAACTAAATCTGTTTCTTCACTATAAAGTGGAGATAGTAATATCTACCTCCTAGGGTCATTTTAATTATGAAAATGAAGTAATATAGGTAGAATGCTTAGTACAGGGCTTGGCAATAAGACATACTTAATATCAAGGAGTTATTGTTATAATTATTAATAAGCACATAATTGTTTGGGAAGGAAGCTGACACATAGCACAACATGAATCAAAGATGAAATGTCATTCAGTAGAAGAGAACACGTAACTGTGGACTTGAGTAGAGTCTATTCTGGCTGTGACTGAATTTAATAAAGAATTATTTCACGTGGCAGGAGATCCTCTGTATATGGGTAGGAGGAGGATTTCCAAGCATGCAGGAAAGATGTGAAGCTGCAAACAACTTTTTTTAGGGACCTTGAAGTGAGCTACCTCTCACACTGTAAATAATTATAACATCTTCCATAAACCAGCTTTCAGAAGACCACTGTTGGCCTGGTCCTATTTAAACCTCTCTGGAAGAAATCAGGGAATGTCCACTGGCATTTTTATTTGGTTTATAGTCTCAAATTGGGTTTAGGTGCAAATACCACTTACCTTGAAGAATGTATCCCAGTCTTACTTGTGTATTTTTTATGATGTTTCCTCCAATCCTGACCCTAATTGAAGGAGCAGCATTCTCACAGGTATTATTTCTCAAAGACAAATTCATAATAGAGTACACAAATCCCTGAAAATGAGCCAGATAAAAGAAGATGCAGACAAAAACACAGACACAACTGAATAAAAACTGCAAAACAACCAGGGTCAGGAATTAATAGAGACTTCAATAAAAGAGAGAACAAATCTCTCAAGTTCATCTGTTCATCCCCAGCCTTCTTTGGTGAGCTGATTGAGTTCAGTGCTTTGGCTAGTTTTATATGGGAGAAAGTGCTGGGCTGGCTTTGAGCAAAAGGGAAGTCATCTCTTCTCTGATGAGTCACATTTAGGACGTGTCTTTATGGCCTGCAAAACTGTGAAGACACTTCCATATCGCTTCTTTCCTGTTTCATGCCTGGCCACAGCTACTGGTCTCATTGGAACACTTTCTAACTTTACATTTTTAAGTCTGATACTCAACTGAGCTATAGTTTTATGTACCTAGCTCCTGCAAAAATCTCTAACTGCCAAATTCTCTCAGCATGTCAACCCAACAAGAGCAAAACCAAACCAATATCACTAGTCCTCCTCTACCAAGAATAATTTTTTATCATTTTACTCTCCTGATTTTACAATTTCTGTCTTAAGCCCCTTCATTCCTTCATGCACACAGGCCGGCACATTTCCAAACATCTTCAACTTTCCTGGTTCTTGTCACCCACAAGTATTCACCATGTCTTCCCCTTCAATGTCTGTGAAATCCACCCTTATCTCTTTCCATTGATAATACTCAAGCTTTAACTCTCATAACTTCTTACAGCTCTGTAAGGCTTTTGTAATGAGCTCATAATTGGTTTCCTATCCTCTTATCTCTTCTGAATCCAATTCACTCTTACCCCACTGTCAAATCAATCTTTACATTATATAAGCCCTGATTATGTTCAAAATGTTTACATGCTTCTCACTACTGGTTAATAAACTAGAAACTTATCCAAGCAGTCAACACCCTTCATTATATGTTCCCTTATCTTCTTAGACATTTATCTTTTATTATTCTTGTATGTCTATATAAATTTCATCCTAACATAGCAACAAATACTCATCATCTTCTTTGCCCCTTGGGTGGGATTTCTCTGCAAGGGGTGTTTTATACTGGCTCATAGAATTTGGCCTATGGTTTAAACTCTGATCTCCCACAATGGTAGCTACTTTGGTGACGCACGTTTTATTAGTGGCTTTCTTTCCTTGCCCCCTTCTTCTGCTGGCATTGCCTTTACCTTGTAGAGTAGACTGATTGTATCAACAATCTTAAATCTTTACCCATCCCCATATTCATATACTTTGCTGTATGACCTCACTAAAGAGGCAAAATATATTTCCTCACCTTTTGAGTCTAAGATGAACTTACACAGAACGCTCTTCATAGGCCTCCAACGACCACATGAAGCATAATTGACCAAAGGCTTCTGCTCCCAGCTGCTGTCATCTAAAATTCATCACTGCATCTGTACTGAGACCATGCTTCCTACAGACCACCACAGCCTATGACTGTCCATTCTTGGGAGACACAGGATTCCTCTGACAGCCAATTTTGGCTCAAAGACTCCTCAATGGCCTTTCCAAAGCATTGTTAGATTGCAGGACAGTCAGGGATGCTTCCAAACAACTTTCCTTCCCTCTCTCATTCAGTCAGAGTCAGACCTGCATCGTGGTCTCATGGCTATCCCAGCCTTTCCAGGATCCCTTCCATTTTCTCTCACAGCCGTTTTCCGTAACCAAATCCTAATATGTTTTGTCTAATCTTGGTAGTGTTGGCATCTGCTTCTTGGACTTTGTGACTTTTCTGGGGTGATAGCAGACATGACAAAATCAGAGGCTTTAAGACATACTTGTGTATTTCTGCTTGCTGTTTCCCTGTGTCATCTTCATGAGAGAGACAGGCCCTGTTCCTGAGGAGAGTGAGAAACACATGGAATAAAGCAAAGGCACCCCAGTCATTGCAGCTGAGGCCTTCGCAGATCAACTCATGGCTAACTGACCCCCAGACAGAGAGGAAGAGAGTCTAGCCAAGATCAGCTGAGCCTCACACAAATCAGCTGAATGCCACAGACTCCTGAACTAAATAAATGCTTATTGTTGTAAAGCCAGTATAGAGAAAGGGTTGCTTGCTATTCAGCATTATTGTGTCAATAGAAAGGTGATAAACTTCCCAAATAAACTAATTGCCCTCAAATGCTTATCTGGAGAAATCTGACCCAAGACAATATGTAAATACATTGTATATTATATTGTGATATGTGCACTCAATAGTTTAGAATTGAAAACTTATTCTTACTTTCCAAGAACCTTGAACTGAGGAACAAAACCTGGTACTCCGTGTAGCACCAAAGATGAAGGGAAGCGAAGTAAAGATTCAACACAAAACTTTCTGGTGAATTACCTGGGTCTTCACTGGTTTAGAAAAGAGGCTTAGAATATTCCTGATTAGAAAGGCATCTTGTGAATCGACCTCTGTGCACCTTCCCAGGCTGCACTGAGTGACAAGAGGAATTTCTTTCCCTTCTCATTTCAGATGCACGAAGAAATTCTGAATCTACCAGCACATCCTTAAAGGAACTGTTCTTCTGAGTCAAACTGGACAGATTTCTGCTGCTTGGCACCAAGGAACACCTGGCTAAAATGGGTCTGCAAACAAAATGGCAAGGAAGGGGAACTTTTCTGCAGAGGCATTCTGCATTCCTACAAGTGCAGGAACAAGAAAAGTACAGGCAAAGCAGCCCAGCTGAGCCTGTCAATAGAATAGCTAACATGGCCAGGAGGAAACTGCTGGTCAGCCCTATTTCCCAGAGTAATCAGAGTAGTAGCTGTTTAAACATGTGCAAATAGAGCTAGAACATTCATCATCACACATTTTTTTTTTTTTTTAAGACAATGTCTCTGTTGCCCAGGCTAAAGGGCAGTAGCACAATCTCTGCTCACTGCAATCTCTACCTCCCAGGCTCAGGCAATCCTTCCAGCTCAGCCTCCCAAATAGCTGGGACCAGAGGTGTGTGCCACTGTAGTGTCACACTTGGCAAATTTTTGTATTTTCTTGTAGAGACAGGGCTTCGCCATGTTTCCCAGGCTGGTCTTCAACTCCTGAGCTCAAGTAATCTGTCTACCCTGGCTCCCCAAGTGCTGGGATTCTGGGTCCACAGCATCTGGCCCATTATATACACATTTTTAGATGAGGACAGATACAGATACCTGTCAACTTGATGTCTCCAGTCCCTAGTTCAATGCCTGGCACATAGTAAACATTTTACACATATTTGAATGTGTGAACAAATGTTTTATAACTACTTCCTAGATCTAACAAAGTTTTCAGGAAAAGAGTTTTCTCATTTAAAAAACTGTTAATTTTGCTATAGTTACAAGTCCATGTTATTGTAGTAATTCTGACTGGGCCACTTCTAAACAGAATAGCTTTATCTCTCTGTGATTCAATTTCCTCTTCTAAAAAATGTGGATAATAATAACACTAACTTGTAGAGTTGTTACTGGATAAATTGCAATTAACATATGTCAACTGTTTTGAACAGTGCCTGGCATTTGTTAAGTGTTTTATTAATGTTATCTAGGAGAAGCTGTGATAGTGATAGTAAAGTATTAGTAAGCAGTAAGAAAATCAATTTACATCATCCAAGGATATATCATAAAGCTCCATTAAAATGTGGGTTTTACAGGACACCTTCACTAAAACTTTCCCATGTTTAAGTGAAAAATAGGTCTTAATTATTAATCTATAACTCACACTAAAAAATATTTTATTGGTACATGTTTCCAGCAATATAGTCAAGTAAATGACTAAAACTATTAATAGATTTGTATTTATTGAAAATGATAAAATATTGGGATTATTTTAAATTTCTAAGTTGCAGTGCATTTTACCTCTTCCAGCTTTTTCTAAAATGTTTGGATATACTTAGTCTTTTCCTAAGTTCTGAGGCACTCACCAAGGAGAGTTAACTGTCAGTCATTGGCACATTTGTCCGCTTGTCTTTTGCTCGGGAGCACCTAACCTCTCTGTGCCTGGGTGGGTGGTTTCCTGTCTGTGCTTGGTTTGAACCTGTTCCAGGGCTTGTGGTTTTTGGCCAGGCTTTTACTTTGTGTTATCATCCTACTGCATATTAAACGATGGTGTTGATTTTGCAATTGGGTGTATGACTCCTGGATTTCTCAGAGGGACTTATGAGAATCTTTCATGTTCTGGTTTGTGTGTTCTCTTCTCTTTTCACTCTCATACCCAGCAGGCTTCATCAAGTCTAATCTTTGAGCTGAGACATCTTTTCTTTTTCCATTTCAAGATGAGAAACACATTTTGAGTAGCAGAGTCATAGAATTATTAGATAGAAATTTTGATTAAGTTAAAGTAATTAGGAAATAATGTGAAAGAAAAACTGTTGCTTTTCTTACCAAACTAAAGAGCAAGGCAGTAATTGGAGAACAGAGATTTGTTGTGTGACTTAAATAGAAGCAAAACAGGCATTTATGAATGAATGCAAAATTCTTAGAGCGAGATGGAGGAGATGCTTTTTGTCCTGCTGCCTCTTTACCCATTGAAAAGGATGGTCTCTCGCACCAATATTATGGGCATGTTTCTCCAGTTTATAATTCTATACTCTATTAAAATACCTCAAGAAAAAGATCATCTTTTAGGGTATTTTATATCATTTACACCTTAACATCAATGTCTACATTAATCAATTTCTCTCTCCCCTTCATCTCCCACTTCATCCTCTCTCTTCCCTTCCTCTCTTTCTGTCTCTTTATCTTGAGAGCTAGATCGAAATGCCATTTGATGAAGAAATGGGTCAGAGTCTAAAATCTTCAAAATCCATTTCATTCACTCAGCATGAATATGTAACAAACTCATTTCTATCACGTACTGTACTAGACACTGAAAGTACAGATTCAAACAAGACAAACACTCCTGAAAATTCCAGAGAGTTCTCTGAGGAGAGAACCAGACATGTAATGAAATAGTTTTTATCCTTAGCACTAAAAATTCCTCAAGTTAAATTTTTGTACCCCCTTAAATGTGGGTTGGGTTTTCCTTCAAGTTTCTTAGCCTTGTGTATGAAGCAACACTGCTGGAACTTCACCCATAGTCTGACATGGTGGCATCATCTAGGTATGGACTCTGACTTCATGACCCCATTTCAAAATCATGAAACAATACCAAAGCCTTTATTCTCCTCCCTTTTCTCCATTTGTCAGAGGAAACCTCAGAACCATGTAAGCTTATTTAGCAAGTAAGCAGGCACTGAAGCTACATAGGTAAGACAGGAACTGGGTGACCTAGAGCAAGGCATTCTAAACAGGAGCACCATAGCTCTCAGTCAGATATTTCCAGTCCCATGTCTTGTCCATCTGTGGACTTCTCAATACTTCTGTATTATGTGGATGACTATGATAATGAAGATTCTGAATTCTCTCATGAAGGACTTAAAGAGTCTTATGGGATGCCAAGTGAGTGTCTACAGTTGGTTCAGTGGTTAGCTGTAAGTATTATTTATCTGACCATCCTACATGTGAAAATTTCTTACTATGATAAACACAGGCATTTTTGCTTAAAAAAGGAGTTGACTGCCCGAATGTCTCAAATTGTCTTGCAGTCATGCTGGGCTCAGAGAATACCTACCTAGTTGATTTTACAAAGATAATCTCTGTAATATTAAAGACAGAATCACTACTTTGCCCCTAGTTTGCTAGTACGTAGGTCAGTAGGGTTGACAAAAAGAACACATTGATACATGTGATTTAGGTAAAAATCCCATATTTGTATGGCAAATTGTTATTTATAGAGCCTTCACCACAAACCTGTAATTTTGGCAATATCTCTAGTTTACTGATATAAAAAATGAAGCTCAGGGAAATTATATAATATACACACTTACTTCACGGTTAAAGTGACCATGGGCTAAGAATACCTGAGCAGTAAAACTCTCAGGTGAAAAAAATTGCAGCAATTCTTTATCAGGGCAAATATAGTTTATGTTTAAGAAAACCTAAGATATAAAAAGCTAAACTCAAAATAAATACATTGGCTGAATGACTACTCACTTTATAAAAAAGAATATTTGTTTTGCATAAAGTATCGTATGCGATTTCTTTAAATAATAAGTACCTGCATGTTAAGTGTGGTTTTATGGTTTTACTACTCCAATTTTTTGTTGTTTTGAGATGGAGTTTTGCTCTTTGGAGTTGCCAAAGCTGGAGTGCAGTGGTGCGATCTTGGCTCACTGCAACCTCTGCCTCCTGGGTTCAAGCGATTCTCCTGTCTCAGCCTCCCAAGTAGCTGGGATTAGAGATGCGCACCACCACGCCCAACTAATTTTTTTGTATTTTTAGTAGAAACTGGATTTCACCATGTTAGCCAGGCTAGTCTTGAACTCCTGACCTCAGATAATCCACTTGCCTCAGCCTCCCAAAGTGCTGGGATTACAGGCATGAGCCACCACACCTTGCCACTACTCCAAATTTTATTTAGCCACAATGACATTGAAAAAAGCCTATGGGATAAAGTGAGTCACAATCTTTCTCAAAAGAGGTAGGCCATGTATGAGATTCACCACCTGGAAGGTCACTTAGTGAAACAGAGTTTCTAAGGTTATAATATGCAGTTCCCAATATGTGTAACATAAAACCTAAAACTAAAAGGTACACTGAGATAATTGATAAATAAAACTGGCTACTAGTGCAGGACTTATAAAATGCTCCACAGGGATGGAAATGTCAAAGAAGGCAAAATGTTACTAATCCAGAAGTTGATATTTTAAACAAGTTTATCTTAAAGGGATAAGATGAATTAAAGTAGCATAATTATCCAGGTGAGTGACTGTTCTTAATTTGGTAAGGGAGGCGTTGAAGTGGGGGTGAACTCCCAACCCTAGGTACTAAAGCCTATGACTCACAAATCTCCAGTATACTCACCTGTCGGCTCTGGGTACCGTGGCAGAAGCCTGAGGAGAGGATGAGGTCACAGGGTGGATTTTGTAAGCTTATCCTCCTATATCTCCAAGAAGGCCTCAGCTAATGTCAGTTCACTAACTCTTCTGAGCCTTTGAAAATCACTAAGACTAAATATGTAGTTTGGTCCTAAAGACCTATGAACTCATCAAAAACCACCGTCTGGATGATAATCCCTGTCCTCCTTTGATGCATGCTTTCATCTGTGTATGCTGTTCCACTCTCCATAGCACAATCCGGGGAGAACTGTAACATGGGCCAGCTCCCCTCCCAGCTTGAATGCTACTAGCTTCATGAGAGCTCTCTCTCCTGATTTTACCATTTCATACAACTATAATCTCCTTTATATAGACAGAGGCCATGAAAAGCTAGAGGTGCTAAATTGTGTAATCCCAATCTCCTTTCTAAGGCTACAAGAAACCCAAGCAGATCTCTAAAAAAGCACCTATAATTACAGATAATAGAAACAAAGTGAGAACTTCAGACCTACCATATTAAAGCCACAGAATATTAAGCTAGAAAAAAAAAATCAAGATTTTCATGAATTCTTTATGTAGTTTTCAGATTTTTTAATATTAAATATTTCCTACTAACTTGGAAACTAAGGATATAATCTATAAGATATATGATGCTTCATTTTCTACATACATGCACGTTATTGGTTAAGCTACAGATGGAAAATATGTTTTAATTCACATATCAATTCTGACCAATTGGAAGTGACTTCTCAGAATGTCATGTTGAAATATCTGAGATTGCATCTACAGTTCAAGGAGAAGTAGCTTCTAAAGTCCTCCACGAACAAAGGAGGAAAAATGATGGCATCGTGACTGTATTTTCAATCTTAGAGCAAGGCCATTAGCTGTTGTTTCTGCAGTGATTTAAAACACTAAACAGCTGTTCTCTAGATTGTGATTTAAATGAAGAGTAAGAAAAACAAGCAATCTACACATTTTACTCTTCTTATCATTTAGAAATAGCTTGAAACAAACCACATTTTAGATACTGGTAATAAACATCATCACACCCCTCAGAACAAGCCCTGGTACTCTCCTTCTGTGAAATGCGGGAGAAGTACGAAAGAAAAAAAACTTATAGACTATATTACACTCTCCCTTTCAAACAGCATAATCATAAATTAATAGTTATACTCTAGGTTAGCCATATGAAAGACCAGGGGAAAAAAAGGAGGAAGAAAAAATTAACATCTATTTACCCTCCCCACCCCTACTACCACACCAAGGAATCTGTGGGTTTCTTTTTGATTATGATTTTCTTGAATATAAAACCTCCATAGTAAAAATTTCTAACATTTATTGATTGCTTACTATGTGACACACGCTATTCTAAGGTTTTTAAAGTGTATTTTACTAATTTAATCCTCAAACAAGCCTGTAAGAGTACTATTATCTTATTTGACAGAAGAGAAAACTGAAGTACAGAGAATTAAGGTAACTTCTCCATGGCCAAACAGCTTATATGTGGCAAAGCTGAGATTTGGAGGTGGGCACTCTGGCTTCCAGTCCTGCTGCACTGTACCACTTATCTGCATGATAGCACTTCCGAGATGAGGCAACCCAATGGCAGTCTCACATTGGAGGGCAAGACATACTACACTTTCTGGAGGATTCAGCTTTTTTGCTTTAAATAGTGAAGAGTAATTCAGCATCATCTTTATTCTTTCTACTTTCTCTTGTTTTCCACTTCTTATTGCCAAATACATTTTTGAATGCCTATGTACAGGGCATGGCGCAGGGATCGCAGGGCCTATGAGAAGAAAGAGAGGTATAAATACACATTTTATATTCATTGATAAGCATGTTCTTTCCCTTCTGACTAGACGTCAAAACCGAGGTAAAAAATTGGCAGTAGAATACATTTGTTGTTATAGAGGCTTGAAAATGATGACCATATTGCTATCTACTTGACCTGTAACTAAATAGAGAAAAGTCAAAATTAAAGAGCTGAGGAATAGAAGGAAGTTGGCTTACGTGTTTTTAAAGATAAGCTTCACGTGACAATAATATTTGTTATTTTGTTTGGAATAACTTTTTCCTTTTATAACAAGCTTTTTTTTTCTGAAAATGTACATGCTGTATCAATGATATATTATGGATGACATTTAACAGATTTTTTTTCTAACCATGTTTCAAATATGTTACAGTCACAAGGCTTTGTCTCTCTTTCAGTGAAAGAAAATAATGACCAGATGCTAGATTTCTTAAGGTTCAACAGTTTATGGCTCCAAAAATAAAAGTTAAATATATTGTAAAGTAAATTCAATAAGCAAGTTATTAACCATAACCTGATAAATTACACATTTAATTTTTTTCCAATAAACCCCTTAATGTGATACAAGGTAAATCATCTAAACTTAGCATCAGTGAAACATTTTTCTTAGGGGAAAAGGAAAATTGGATTGCATGGCTCTGACTCAAACCAGAATCCATCTGTTCCAGGATTCTGACCTTAATTACTCCCACCACCCCACTGACTGCAGGAGCTATGCATCCCATTTCATCATCTAGCATAGGCATGGATATTTGCCTTTCATTAAGTAAGTCATAGCAGAGCTAAGAAACAACTTCAAGGTCTAGATAAGTTAATTAAAGCATGGGAAGCTTCAATTGTAAATAAGTTAAAAATAATTTAAATGACAAAATCATGAAGACAAATTTATGTTGTATAAAATATCACCTAAGCTATATACAGTGAAAAATTTAAAGCATTCCATTCTTCTATTAATATATGAAAAAGAATAAGGATAAAAACTAATTATGCCAAAAAGACTAATAAAACAATCACCAAACTTTTGCTTCTATAAATGGGATGGGGAGCCACTTTCAAGGACCCTCTTGATAAAATATAAGTCACTTAAACACAAATTCCAACAAATTTTAATGCATTGTAGGTCTAACTAGAAAGTGAATAAAACTCCAAAAATCACATCAAATAAAAAACTAAAACAAACAAACAAAATACATAGGGAAAGAAGTCTACTAAAACCATAGGAGAAAGCTCTAAATCGGCAAATTAGGGAAATATAGACAATAAAAGTTGGTTTTCCCAATGAACGATAGTCCATAAGGTTGAGTATATGTAATATGAAAATTTGAAATCTGAAATGCTCCAAAATGTAATACATTTTGAGCATCCACATGATGCCACAATTAGAAAATTCCACACCTAACCTCAGATGCTGGGTTGCAGTCAAACTGCAATCACACAACACTCAGTTCATTCAGTACCCTCAAGGGGAAAGAGACCCTCCCAGCCCCCTTCAGCTACAATATATCTTTTTCATGAGCCCCAGATTCCCCTACCCAAGCACACCCATAAAAGGTAATCAAATGGCACCTGCACATGCCAGACACACCAACAGCAAGTTCCTCATGGTGCCTCATATGGAGCCAAGACCTACAAGCATTACTCACTCTGTTTTTTTGCTTATTGTCTGCTCTGTGGTATACAGACATGGTTGAAAATGTCAAAAAGGGCTGCATATATCCATATGGATAATTGTGATATGAAAAAGATGAAGCATTTATGTTTATTTTTAGCATAAAAAGTTAAGCTGTGGGATAAACTGGACAGTGGAGTAAGTGTGAAACATCTTGTGAAAGAATACCACATATGACCTGAAGAAAAAGAAGAATAAACTTTTGAAGTTCTATGCTGAAAGTGATGAAGAGAAATTAATAAAAAATAGAAAAACACTGCATAAAGCTAAAAACGAAGATCTCAATTGTGTATTGAAAGATGGATCTGGGGCCAGGCACAGAGGCTCACACCTGTAATCCAGCACTTTGGGAGGCCAAGGCTGGTGGATCACCGAAGGTCAGGAGTTTGAGCCTGGCCAGCATGGTGAGACTTTGTGTCTACTAAAAATACAAAAATTAGCCAGGCATGGTGGCAGGCACTTGTAATCCTAGCAACTTGGGAGGCTGAGGCAGGAGAATCACTTGAACCCAGGAGGTGGAGTTTGCAGTGAGTTGAGATTGTGCCATTGCACTGCAGTGTGGGTGACAAGAGTGAAACTCTGTCTCAAAAAAAAAAGAGAGTGGATCTGTCAGCATCATAGTGAACACATGCCACCTAATCATATGAAAGAAGCAAGCAAAGACCTATCACAATGGACTGAAATTTGAAGGGAACTATGAATATTCAACAGGCTGGTTGCAGAAATTTAAGAAATACGTAACACATGACATTAAGTTTTAAAGATTTGTGGTGATAAAGTGACTACTGATCACAAAGCAGTGGGGAAATTAATTAGCGAATCTGCCAAGGTCATAGCTGATGAAAATCTGACAACAGAACAAGTCTATAATGTTGATGAGACATCACTGTCTTGGCATTATTGCCCCAGAAAGACACTGACTATGGCTGATGAGACAGTCCCTACAGGAAATAAGGACGCCTAGGACAGAATACCTGTGCTGGGATTTGCTAATACAGCAGATGTGCTTAAGTGTAAACTGCTGTGACAGGCAAAAGCTTGCATCTTCACCGTTTTCAAGGAGTAAATCTCTTACTAGTCCACTACTATGCTAACAAAAAGGGATGGATCATCAGAGACATGTATTTGGATTGGCTTCACAGACATTTGTACTAGTGGCTCATGCTCACTGCCAAGAAACTGAACTAGATCATAACTGTAAAATTTTGTTATTCCTTGACAACTGTTCTGCTCATTCTTCAGCTGAAATTATCTTAACAAAATAATGTTTACGCCATGTACTTTTCTCCAAATGTGACCTCATTAGATTCAACTCTGTGATCAGGGTATCCTTAAATCAATGAAGAGTAAATATAAAAACACTTTCTAGAATTCTAGCCGTAGTGAACAAAGGTGCGAATATGGAAGATTTTCAAAAGTTTAGCATGAAAGATGCCATATATGCTGTTGCCAACACTTGGAACATAGTGACTAAAGACAGTTGTGTATACCTGTCACAGCTTCTGGCCCATGACTGTGTTCCATGATGATAAACAAGGTGGTGATTTTGAAAGATTCAGTATGTCAAGTGAGAAAAAACAAAGATGTCTGAACCTCCTTAACTGTGCAAAAAACATACAGTACCTTCAGAGTCTGTCAGTAAGCTGGGGGAAGTGGATATCAAAAAAGATTTTAACATCTATGATGAAACTCTAGTTGTTCATTCACTGACCAATGCATATAGCTAAAATGATTCTGGATCAAAGTGACTGTGATAACAGTAACAATGAAGATGACCTTGTTAACACTGCAGAAAAAGTGCTTATAGATGACATAGTAAAAATGTGTGATGAGCTTACTGAAGGAGTAGAGAATAGTGCCTTCATGTCAGAACAAGAAACATATGAGCTTAGAATATCAAAGAGAGACTTCTAAGACAAAAACCATTGTTAATGAGGCCAATGATTCTGGAGGAAACATTTTTAAAAGCCTTCCAGTGAAATGCCTCCTCATCTCTAGATGACCCACTTCCTGGTGCCTCAACTACTTCTGGTATTTCTTCTCAACTAAAAAACCAAAACACAGTGCACAGTAACCTTTTTATCCAAACACAGCATGGTATGTGGAAGCCTGCCATTGTTTGTTGTAAATGCTATTTAACAGCTGATGCAGGTATTCTGCTGATGCTACCATGCTTAGCTACCCTGAACATATGTTTTTTCACTGTATTAATGTTATTTCATATTTTTACTGTTAAGTACTTAGGTGTGAATAAGTGTAAGAAATAATTGCTTATCAATAGCATATACATTCAAAGTCAGGACTGATGGTGATGTCAAACAACCACAGATCGTACACATTAGTGGCTGAGATAGTGACATCATTGTTTTCTTATGTTTCAATGTACACAAATTTTGTTTCATGCACAAAGTTATTAAAAATATTATATAAAATTACTTTCAAGCTATGTATATGAGACATATCTAAAACACAAATAGATTTTGTGTTTTGACTTGGGTCCCCTTTGCAAGATACCTCATTAAGCATATGCAAATATGCTGAAATAATTTTTAAAAAACTCTGTCATTTGAAAGACTTTTGGTTCCAAGCATTTTGAATAAAGGATAATCAATCTGTATTAGCTCTGCTTTTAGGAGATTAAGCCTTAAGTCTCTGGAACACGGCAAGTTAATTTTCATAAAGGGCTCTTGTGCTCTCAGGAAATACACACACATTGGTTCTATATGCAGAAGCTAATGCAACTCTCCTCCAGAGGAAAGCATCACCAGTTGAGGCCCTCAAAATTTCCACACATTGAGTTCAAAAAATTAAAACTCATAATAAACACACATGGAGGCACACACAGGAAAGCAACTTATCATGACTGAAATTTAAAACAGTACATAGCAGGTATTGATCCTTGAGGACTTCTGATATTGAAATTATCAGTAGCATAAAATAATTATATATGAAATGTATAAAAAAATAGAAACAATGGGAAGAACGAGCAAGCAACAAGTTATAATAAAATATGGCCAAGACAATTTCAAAATAAGCAACAGTAGTTTGGTAATTTTAGAAACAGGAAATATTGTTGAAATTAAAAATACAACAAATGACTTAAATAGCAGATCAGACATTGCTGTAAAAAAAGATTAGTGAATCTGAAATTAGTAATTTTAGAAATAAGAAATATTATTGTTGAAATTTAAAATACAACAAATGACTTAAATAGCAGATCAGACATTGCTGTAAAAAAGGATTAGTGATCCTGAATTTAGTAATTTTAGAAACAAGAAATATTATTGTCAAAATTAAAAATACAACAGATGACAAAAAGCACATCATACATTGCTGTAAAAAGGATTAGTGAACCTGAAAATGTATCCTCAGAATATAACACAGAGAGAAAAGCAGATGAGAAACATAAAAGGAGACTTCAGAAGACACAGAGGATAGAATGAGAGATTAACATATCTCTAGTTGGAATCCCAGAAGAAAGAAAAAAAAAAAGTGAGGACAGGCACAATTCGAAGAGGTAATAATTTAAAATGTTCCAGTATTAGTAAAAATCACAAATTCATAGATTTAGAAATTATATTAGCCTATGAGATTAGCCAGTAGGACAAATGAAAATAAATCTACACTTAGACTAATTATGGTGAAACTGATGAGCACTGAAGATGAAGAGTTAATTTTAAAAACAGAAAAAATATATGTCTGTCTTAAAACTAACTCAGATGAAATTACTTGAAAAATTCTAAAATTATAAAATAATTATTTCCACAGTCAACACCAATCTCTGATAGCTTTATGGGTGTGTTTTTGAACTTTATATAACAGGACATTTCAATTTCTTTACTCTTCTAATGAAGGGGAAAAATAGAGAATATTCCCAAATCAGGTAAAGAAGCAGTATAGCCATGATACTAAAACAAAAAAAAAGACAAAAAAAGAAAAAAGGAATTACAAGCTAATTTAAGCCATGAATAAAAATGTAAAAACTCCTTAACAAAATAGTTTAAAACCAAATTTGGCAGTGCATAAAAAAAGTGTACACCATCAAAAAGTTTAGCTTATCCTTGAAAAGTAGTAATAGTTTAACATAGCAAAATAAATAAATGCACCATTGTTGGCCAGGAAAGTCTCGATCTCTTGACCTCGTGATCTGCCTGCTTTGGCTACAGATACATATTCATGGTAAAACATTTTTTAAAATCCTTCTACCAAAATAAATACAGAAAGAAACTTCTGGCTAAGGTTAGAATATTTGTGTCCTGTCCCCAGCGTCCCAAAATTCATATGTTGAAACCCAATCTCTAAAGTGATGGTATTGGGAAGTAGGATATTGGGAAGTCACTAGATCATGGGATTAGTGTCCTTGTAAAAGAGAGACCGGCCGGGTGCGGGGGTTCATGTCTGTAATCCCAGCACTTTGGGAGGCCGAGGTGGGTGGATCACCTGAGGTCAGGAGTTCGAGACCAGTCTAACTAACATGGTGAAACCCCATCTCTACTAAAAATATAAAAATTACCTGGGTGTAGTGGCAGGCACCTGTAGTACCAGTTACTCGGGAGGCTGAGGCAGGAGAATCACTTGAACCCGGGAGGTGGATATTGCAATGAGCCGAGATCACCGAGATTGCATCATTGCACTCCAGCCTGGGTGACAGAGCAAGACTCTGTCTCAAAAAATAATAATAATAATAATTTAAAAATATTTTTTTAAAGAGAGAGAGACCACAGGAAGATAGCTAGCCTCTTCCACCATGTGAAGACACAGCCAGAGGTGCCATATATAAACCAAGAAATGGACCTTAGTAGACACTGAGGACCATCCACTGGCACTTTGATTTTGGGCTCCCCAGCCTTCAGAACTACGGGAAATAAATTTGTGTTTTTCATAAGCCCATCGAGTCTATGGCACGTGATTATAGCATCTCAAATGGACTAAGACATTTCCTTAACCTGTTAAAGGATATCTACTAAAACCTCCGAACAAACATCATCGTTAATGGTACAATGTAAGAAACGTCCCCATTAAAATTCTTATTAGTACAAAGGTGTTCACTGACACCACTTCTATTTGGCATTGTAAGGGAGCTGCTAGTTAATGGAGTAAGTCAAAAGGAAAGTTACAGATTTGGAAAAAATATCAAAAGTACAATTGTTTACAGATAATATGATAATTTACATAGAAATCTAAAATAATTTACAAACACTTTAAAACTTATTTAAAGTTTACAAGGATACTGGAAATAATATCAACATATAAACATTAGAATAATTCCTATGAAGAATTCCTATGAAGTAGTGATCATTGGAAACATTTAATTTAAAAATCTCATTCAAAAAAAGCAAAGACAACATAAGATGCATAGTAATTTATTTAATAGGAGCCATATAAAAATAAAACATTAAAAATATTGAAGAACATAAAAGAAAACCTGAAAATAGATGTGTTTTTGAATACAACACATCAATGTGGTTGTAAGAAATATAAATATCCTTTATTTAAGCTACAAATTAAATGAATTTGAATCAAAATAACAATAAGATTATTTGTAGAATTCAATAAGCTCATCTTAACATTTTTGTAAAGGAAATACATAAAGCCAATGACAGCTAACAAACTTTAAAAAAATCAACAATTTGAAAGAACTTGCTCCATTAGAAATAAGAACTTTTATAGAGAAATGGTAATTGAGACAGTGTAGTGGCTCAGAGACAAATAAGTTAAGCAATGGAGGGAAAAAAAGAAACCAGAAACAACCCCACCCATAGATATGGAAATGTGGTATATGACAAATATAATATTTCAGATCACTGGGGGAAGTGAGAGACTATTCTGCAGTGAAAACTGGGACAATTCCATTTTTTCACACAGATAGAAAAAAAACTATCCTAAAATTAATATGGAAACAAAAAAGAGCCCAAATAGCCAAAGCAATTCCAAGCAAAAAGAACAAAGTCAGAGGCATCACATTACCTGATTTCAAACTATACTACAAGGCTATAGTAATCAAAAGAGTATGGTACTAATACAAAAACAGACACACAGACCAACAAAACATAATAGAGAACCCAGAAATACAACCACATACCTACAGCTCTCTGATCTTTGACAAAGTTGACAAAAATAATCAGTGGTAAAGAACTCCCTGTTCAATAAATGGTGCTAGGCTAGCTGCCTAGCTATATCCAGAAGAATGAAACTGGACCCCTATTGTTCACTATATATAAAAAATAACTCAAAATGGATTAAAGATCTAAATGTAAGATATCAAACTATAAGAATCCTGGAAAAAAACGTCAGACATTGGCATTGGGAGAGAATTTATGACTAAGTCCTAAAAACCAGTTGCAACAAAAATAAAAATTCATATTGGGACCTAATTGAACTAAAGAGCTTCTGCACAGCAAAATAAACTATCAACAGAATAAACAGATAACCTACAGAATAAGAGAAAATATTTACAATCAATGAATCCAACACAGGTTTAATATACAGAATCTATAAGGAACTTAAACAAGCAAAAAGCAATTAAAAATGAGCAAAAGACATGAAAAGACAATTCTCAAAAGAAGACATAAAAGCAGTCAATAAACATGAAATAATGCTCCACATCACTCATGATCAGAGAAATGCAAATCAAAACCACAATGAGATATTGTATTACTTCATTCTCACACTGCTGTAAAGAAATACCTGAGACTGGGTAATTTATAAAGAAAAGAGATTTAATTGGCTCATTGTTCCATAGACTATACAGGAAGCATGATGGCTTCTGGGGAGGCCTCAGGAAACTTCCAATCATGGCAGAAGGTGAAACGGAAGCAGGCATGTCTTACATGGCCAGAGCAGGAGCAAGAAAAAGAAGAGGTAGGTGCTACATACTTTTAAACAATCAGATCTCCTGAAAACTCACTTACTATATAGTACCAAGGGGTGATGGTACTAAACCATTCATAAGAACTCCACCCCTGTGATCCGATCACCTCCCATCAGGCCCCACCTCCGACACTGGGGATTACAATTCAATATGAGATTTTGGGTAGGAACACAATTCCAAACCATATCAGATACCATGTCATACCAATCACAATGGCAATTATTAAAAAGTCAAAAAACAGTAGATGCTTGTGAAGCTGCAGAGAAAAGGGAACACTACTTATACACTGTTGGTGGGAATGTAAATTAGTTCAGCCACTGTGGAAAGCAGTTTGAAGATTTCTCAAAAAACCTAAAACAGAGCTACCATTTGATCCAGCAATCCCACCAATGGGTATATACCCAAAAGAAAATAAATTGTTCTACCAAAAAGATATATGTACTCATATGTTCATCACAACGCTATTCACAACAGCAAAAATATGGAATCATCCCAGATGCCCATCAACAGTGGATTGGATAAAGAAAATGTGGTACATATATACTGTGGAATACTATGCAGCCATAAAATGAATGAAATCTTGTCTTCTGAAATATCGTGGATGCAGCTAGAGGCCATTATCCTAAGCTAATTAATGCAGGAACAGAGAACACAATATCACATTTTCACATATATGTGGAGCTAAACATTGGGACTCATGGACATGAAGATGGGAACAATAGACTGGGGATTACAAGAGAGGAGAGAAAGGGGAGCAAGAGTTGAAAAACTATTGGGTACTATGCTGATCACCTGGATGACAGGATCAATCATACATTAAATCTTAGCATTATACAATATACGCAGGTAACATATATTTACACATGCACCCCTTGAATTTAAAATATAAGTTGAAATTAAATATATATATATTCATATACAAAATAGCAATAAAAGAGAAACTGGGACAGTTCTTTATCCATATGAAGGAAAATAATATTGAATTCCTACTTACATTAATCTCAAAAGTTAGTTTCAGAGGAATTAAAGACATGTGAAAGGCAAAGTTTTAGGTGTTTTATTACCTCAGACTGAGAAAACATTTCTTATACAAAGAAATACTAAAAATAACACTGATGATGTAACCATATGAAAATATCTGAAAAGTTGTTTATTAAAGACATCATTAGAAAAGTGAAAAGACAAATAGTTATGGTAGAAAATTACTTCTGCACAAATTGTTAGAAAGTATTTCCTAAGCTCCTCACAAGAACACAAAACCAAACACCGCATGTTCTCACTCATAGGTGGGAACTGAACAATGAGATCACTTGGACTCAGGAAGGGGAACATCACACACCGGGGCCTATCATGGGGAGGGGGGAGGGGGGAGGGATTGCATTGGGAGTTATACCTGATGTAAATGACGAGTTGATGGGTGCAGCACAGCAACATGGCACAAGTATACATATGTAACAAACCTGCACGTTATGCACGTGTACCCTACAACTGAAAGTATAATAATAATAAATAAATTTAAAAAAAAAAGAAAGTATTTCCTATATATATAAAAAGTGAGATAGAATAGACTTTTCTTAAAGACTAAAAATGAAAGAATAAACATTGATCAGTAAAATAAACAAGAAACAACACACATTTAGAGAAGAGGAAAAGCAACTGGTCAACAAGTACATGGAAATATATTCAAACTCAAATGATCTTATTTTGAATTATCCTTTTCATAAGTTTCCAAAGATAAGAAGTATGATATTACCAGGTGTTAATTAAAATATGAAGCCACAAGAATGTTTACAAATCACCAGTGGGTATGTAACCCTCTGAAAATTAATTTGACATTATATGTTACATTTTAACATAATGCATGCTTTGTTACCCAGAAGCCATCTTGAAATCTTCAAAAAAATAGGCAAACAAACAAAATAGTGATGTTAATTATTAAGAAGCTGACTCAGAAGATGTATAACTTAAGTGTCTTTAATGGGGAATCCTATTACTTGTGTCTAATGGTATCCTAATAGGTATAGTGTGTCATTTAAATACAAAAGAAAAGGTAGGAGTTTTCACCATTGTGGCTACTATTTTATTAAATAGTTTTTCAAAGCCATATTTGGCTTTGAAAGCTTTGTCAAAATAAGATTCTAAATGACATGATATAAACACTGGAAGGGGAAAGAATGTTATTATTTTCAGGAATGATCATCTACAGAGAAAGTTTTTAAAAATAAAAATCAGTAAGTGACAGTTTTCTAAACAAGCATAGAAAAAGGGATAGCTTTTCTATAGATCTTTAATAACTAGCAAGACAATCCAGTGAAATTTAGGAATAAATGGAAGAATACAAAATCCTCGAAAATGTATAAACTATAAGAACGTAAGACAAGAACTGGATAGATGCACATGCCACGTTTTTGAGTGGGAAGAGGTCGTACTGCAGAGATGCCATTATGCCATCATTTCCCAAACACAAGGCAATTCAAATCAGAATCTCAGTATCTTAACCCAGTAAGCTTACTTTAAATTTCTTCTGGAAATTTAAAACAATTAATGATATCACCAATAATTTTTTGAAAAATATAGTTACATTATGTACAATAAGGGAAGAGCATGCCATTTCATGCTGTGAAATATACCGTAAATCCACTGAATAATAACAATCTGGAATTGGCACAGCAACACATCAATAGAACAGAAATAAAAGATCAAGAATCAAAACTTGTTTTTAATGGGAGTCATTTTCCTTGGGTCCTTAGATTTTCTAGACTGTAAGTGGTTGAACTGAGATTTAAGCTGAGGTCATCTAAATCTATTGCCTAGCCTGAGTAATCAACTACCACACAACACCTTAAAAAGTATGAGACTAGCTAGACATATTTTAGAAAAGAATACTGTTCTATCAGACATTAAAATACATTACATAGCTGCAGTAAGTAAAATAATGTGATTTATGTGTCAGAACACTTGGAATAGAACCTGACATATTTGAAGAACTTAACAAATATTTGTTCAATGAACGAATCTACCCGACTCCCCAGGAAGAATCCATTTCACCCCAAGGGACTACATCAGTTTCTGTTAAACATTTTAGTGTGATCAGAATTCCACTGGGGTGGCTGTTAAAAATTCAGATCTCCTCCCCTCCCCGTTGGGTCCCCAGAATACCCATTCTGATCCGCTATGAGATGTTAATTTTCAACAAGCCCCAAGTAATTTTTAATACAGGTATCTGAAGAAACACTCCTAAAAAAACTTCACTCTCAAGGAAGAGTATGGTCTATCTAGAGAAAGCAAATATCTGGTTGGCGGAGGAATTTCATTTCCTATTGTAAATGCATATGTCAGCATTCTGGCTAACAGAACAATCTTTTGTGTGCTTGGTTAGTGTTAGTATCCTCAAGCAATGGATCAACTCTGGGAGTTCAACAAAATCAGATTTGCAGATCTAGAGCTAGACCTTGAGACTCTTTTGTGAGCAGCCAGCTTGGCTTATTCGGGTGACATCCTACCTTACTACATACGTTTCCAATCTTCAATAACAAGAAGGTACTCTGTCAGGGTTAGCTCCCTTTCCCCTTTTCACTTACAGGCTTGGTAACAAAATTCATCAAGCATGTTCTTCCGTCGTCTCATGGGTTTAAATTTAATGTTATATTTATCCCTCTACCAGCAGTTTCTTTTCATCTGTAAATATCTAGTTTCAGAGAAACCAATAAACCATCTTTTTTCTACACTCTTTACTCTTTGACCTTTCCTCTTTTAGATTAAAAATGGTAAAGGTTGAGAAATGACTACATCATTCTTCTAACTGATTTACTTGCCAAACTTTGCAGGAAAAATAAAATAAAATTTAAAAACAAACAAAAAACCCCACCGTGGTTATCTGAATAACATGATGTAACTCTTATCCAATATCATTTATGCTAACTAATTCTTCTCATCTTCCTTCTTCTCAAATGAAAAATTTACTTCACTGTATTTACAACTCTGGATTTTGACCATCAAGGATTATGAAACTTAGTATATCTTGACCAACACTTTTTTTTCCAAATGAAAGAAATAGATTAGGATAAAAATATATTGCATTACAAATAGGTGGGGTAAATTTTTGTTTCAATTATATATGTGTAAAGACATACTATGATAGGATAGGAAATGTGTTTCTTATTCTGAGTTTCTATTAGAAAATGTATGGAAACTTCTGATTTGGTAAAGTGAGATGAATTTTATTTTCCTTTAACTGAATTCCTATTACATTACAAGACATTATATTACAAGACTTATTTCTGCAGGTGGCTGACAACTTTATCTTAATGGTAACCTGATCATCTCTGTTTAAAATTCATGTATCCTGTAAGTAGCACCCCAGTCAAATTCTAGGACTTCTTGTTTCCCTGTAAATTTCCCTTCCTTTCTCTTTTCTGAGGTGAGCTAAGCTTAGGGGGCCTTGCATATGGTCCTGGAATTCTGAGAAGAATGCCTGACAGAGCTGATTTTCTCTATCCTTGCTGGCAACTTCTGAGGGTTCATTCATCTTGACTAGTCCCTGTCTTGGTGGTCTGACACCATCTCCTGAAATTTCTGACACCCATCATGACCCATTTTCATTGTCTGTATACTCTCCTACCCAGGATGACGCTAAACACGCTGCTCATGCTTAAATACTTTAATACCCTCTTTTGAGGTGTGGGGAAATACTCTTACTCATCTAACAAAGTGCAACTTTTGCAAATCAAAGGCATTCAGATTCTGTTTGTGCTACATGCTTATAAAATTTATTCAGAAATGTATTCTAGGCTGAGTGTTGTGGCTCATGCTTATAATTCCCAAACTTTGGGAGGCTGAGGCAGGAGGATTGCTTGAGGCCAGAAATTTGAGAACAGCCTAGCCAACATAGTAAGATCTTATCTCTTCAAAAAAAAAAAAAAAAATTGAAATTAGCTGGGTGTGATGGCTTGGGCCTGTAGTCCCAGCTTCTCAGGAGGCTGAGGGAGGATAGCTTGAGCCCAGGGGTTTGAGGCTGCAGTGAGCCATGATCATACCACTGCACTCCAGCCTGGGTGACAGAGTGAGACTCTGTCAAAAAAAAGGAAGGGAAGGGAAGGGAAGGGGAGGGGAGGAGAGGGGAGAAGGAAGAGGAAGGGAGGAAAGGGGAGGGAAGGGGAGGGAGAGGGGAAGTGGGGAAGGGAAGGGAGTGGAAGAGGGGAGAGGAAGGGAGGGGGAGGGGAAGGGGGATGGGACAGGGAAGGGAGGGGGAGCGGGGGAGGAAGGGAAGGAGAGGGAAGAAATGTATTCTAGGCCAGCACTGTCTAGTTTCTGGGACAATGAAAATGTACTATGTATAATTGTATTGCCCTGTACAGTAGCCTCTGGTTACCTGTGGCTATTTAGCCCTTGATAGGTGGTATCAAGAGCTCTTCTAGTGTGACTAAGAAACTGAATTTTAAATTTCATTTTACTTTAACTAATTGAAATTCAAATAGGCACATGTGGGTAGTAGTTACTACATTGGATAGCACAGTTCTGGGTTGCATCTGTGCCCTCCCTCTTGGCAGTTTATAAAAAAGAAAATGCTGCACCAAAATCATGGTTAAGTGCAATAGCACAAGAAAAGGAAAAGGGAAGCAACTTTAAAAACATCTCTCCATATAATCTTTCCATAGTAACATAGATTTTTTGAGTCATGATTTACATATAATAAAAATATACCCATTTTAAGTGTACAGTTCAATAAGTTTTGATGAATGCATCCAGTCATGTAACCACCACAACTATTAAGACACAAACGGATTCACTGTCTCCATATTATCTCCTCCTTACTCCTAGCCCTTGATAAACACTGATCTGGTTTCTGTAACTACTGTTTTGCCTTTTACAGAATTTCATACAAATACAATCACACATATGTCATCTTTTGCACTTGTGTTATTTCAACTAGCATAATGATTTGAGATTTTTTCATGTTGGTACATATGTGGGAGTTCGTTCCTTTTTATTATAAGATACAATTTCATTGAATGAATATAATATGCATTTTTTATTCATTCACAAGTTGATTTAGGTTGAGTTTGGTTTAGGGCTATTACTTTTAAAAGCTACTATATAAATAGAGTACACATTCTTTTGAGGACATATGCTTTTATTTCACTTTGGAAAATGCTTAGGATTGGGAATGCTGTTATGATAAATATATAGTTATACAATAAACTGTCAAACTGTTTCTAAAAAGATTATATCATTTTGCATTCCAACACCAATACATGAGACTTATAATTGCTCTACGTCTTTATCATATCTCAGCATTGTAGATCTTTTTATTTTTAGCCATTCTAGTGGGTTTGTAGTAGTATCCATCACAGTGTGAATTAAATGTCCCTGATGACTGTGGTATTGGGGATCCTTCTACGGACTTCTTGCATTTCTTATATCTTCTTTTGTAAAGCATGGGTTCAAATCATTTTAAAATCAGGTTATCCTCTTCTTATTCAATTGTGTTATTTATCAGATATAATTTTTTAATATTTTCTCCTAATCTATGATTTACCTTAACATTCAATATTGGGTGCATGTTTCCTTCTTGTTGTTTTTTTTTTTTTTTTTTTTTTTTTTTGGTTTTGCTCTCAGAAATCTTTGCCTCCTCAAGACTACAAAGACTTTTTTCTTATAATTTCTCTAGTTCTATAGTTCAAGTGCTTAGCTTAATGTTCAATTTTGAGTTAATAATAAGGCCTTTTTTAAAAAAAGTAAAGTTATCCAAACCTCAGACCAATGTGAAATCTGTCTCACAGAGTCTTTGTAATCCTAGTAAATAATAACTGTTAAATAATTATTAGCCATAGATATCGATGTTTATCTCTAGAACAAATCCTCTTAGAACACGCAAGGAAATTCTGAGTTAGAAAGGCAATCTTAGCAGAAAAAGTTTTAAACATTACCAGAAAAAAATATAAACCTAAATAAGAACTACAAATAAAGCCCATTCACCAATAGGACACATTTGAAAATTCTGAATGAAACCGGTCATTCTTAACTCTTAAATGTCATTCCACAAATATTCTTTCTAATCTTCCTCAAATAATCTAAACTGATTTGTTTTATCTTAGGACTGAATATTCATGACAGATCAAAGATGCTTTGATACTGTTTGATTTCTGTAATTATATTCTGTATATATGTCTAGAAATTGGCACAAAACTGAGAAGGAAATCACAGACAAAGATCAGAATATTTTTCCTACTGCTTTTCCTTAGAGAAGAATCTACATAATCTCTTACATCTTTAGACGTCAGTAGGTTTCAGGTATGAAGAAGGTAGGCTACTTCTTAATAACTCAGGAGCAGAATACAGCATCAAGTCCAGATGAACATCCATAAAGATAATTGCAGTACTTTTCCTAGGATTACCTGGTGGCTTATCAATTTGTGCATAAACCTAGAGCTACAAATGGAAGATGGGCTAATTCCCATGGAAAATTAATGTTAACTGTTTATGTATTTTTTTTCCTTCTGACTTTTCTAGGTGAGAGTTGGGTTTTCCAGAGCCCAGTTACAAGTAATTTACCTATCGATCCTCTGACGAAAACTCAATGGTAAGCTGTGCTAAGTAAACTGACCCAGCTTATCCTGACTAACTTGTAACTGTCCTGAAATGCTTGCAATGCAGTGAAAATCCTACAGCATGTCCCCTTGTTCTCTGAACTCACCTGCCCATTGCGTGCAAGAAAAGCTGGATTCCTTCTAGGTCTAGTAAATGATTTTCTTGAATTATGCAACAGGCTTATCTAGTGGGTTATCTCTGGACTTGTTCACAAGCTGACAAGTATTTGCAGGGATGTATGGTCATGCTTTCTGTTCCTCAAACTGTAATGTGTTTGTAAGTGAAAAATGATGAGTGTGATGTGGATCTGAGCTGGTAAATCACCTCCTTCTGATGTGGTCTCCTTTTTTGTTCTGACCTGAGGCCTGAAGCAGGAGAATTTATTTATCAGGGGCAAATGAACTCTGACTCAGATAAGTGTGACAGAATGTGAGGTCTTTATCAAGGCATTGATTAAATTTTTCAATAAATATGCATTGCTCTTTTACTAGGTACTTTTCTAGCCCCACCAGTGAAAAAGACAAAATCCCTTTCCCCAATGAGTGGGTTTCTGACAATTCGTATATACTAAGGATGACAATGAACTTTTAGTGCTTTTCTTCATGCTGTGAGACATAACATGCAGGTCAATGACTTTATCTTAATTCCTTTCCACAAATTATACTTCTTTACCCTCTAATCCTTGGCAAATAGGGTAAAATCTTAAACTGAGACAGATTCTAGAACATAGCCCCTCAGTCCATGCATTCTCTTTGTGCAGGGGAATTTAGGAAGGAATTGGTCTTGACATGAGTAAAGAGACCAGGTCCTGAGGCAGACTCCCCTCCAAAAGAGATTGAACTTACTGGATTGTGCTTATTGCCTTCGACTCAAGAAGCAATACTTCCCTTAAGTAGTCCTCTAAGTTTAAAGTGGAATTCCTCCTTTTGGCTTGGATGTATCAACTTTTCTTCACCATTTTCACTCTGGCGCCCACATCTGGCAGTACTCAAGCTGGTGGTGAATAGAATCAAAATGATAATGTAAAAATGGAGTGTTGGTATACCTCACCTCATATTTGACACTGTTTTGTTCATCCATAGAACCACTTTATATTAACAAAGACGAAACTTTAAGTTAAGTCTAGAAATTCAGTATAAACCTCAGAGATCCTTGAGGCATTGTCTAGATAAATCTGTGTACCTGAATTACAGGTACATGAAATAAAGCATGAGAGACCAAAATTTAGCAAATGCTCACAATGAAAAAGCAATTCCTGTGGAAAAGCAATTCATATATACACACACACGTACTCACACACACATAAATTAAGCAGATCTAGATGAAGAAAAGAAAATAATTTCTCCCTTCCAGGGCCATGCCTTAAACCTGAGGCTACCATGAACTCACCTATGTGCAGCTCCAGCTCTTGGAGGAGGTCTCACCTTCTCGGCTTTCTCATCACATTCCTGGGTATTAAACAAATACTTTGGGATGAAGGAGACAAACAGGAGCATCACCACTACTACGTAGTGGTCCATATGTGTCTAGAAGACCTGGTTGGAGGGAAGATGATGAAAGAGGGAAATGCACAAACATACTTGTGCCACAGCGATGCACACTTTGCCTGCCTTCGTTCAGGACACTGAGATGCACAGCAAACAAAATCTTCAAAACTGAAATTCAATCTCAAATAATATTCAATCTTGTATCAGAGTTACCCCTGAAATACTCAACCTTTCTAAGTTGATCCATTGGGATAAAGCAGGTAGTAGAAAGTCAAATCATAGTCCCAAAGATAAAATTCCCCAAAAGCCAGTCATAAGAGGCAGTTCAAATATAAGATATGAGACTTGATTATCCACACAGGTTCATTATCCTCAAACAATGATACACCTGGTTTTTGAAATCTGCATAGTACCTTTGTTTTTACAGACAATGTTTGAGATCTAGACTAATGTCTGTGGGTCTGTTCCCATGCCAATCTTTTCAACATAAATTGTTTCGGTAAAACAAGTAATGTTGAATGAAAACTGCTTTTGACCCATGGGAATGCTTACTAGGTACTGAAGTATTTTAGCCAGTGAAATCTCATGAAGTTTTCTGAAACTATAGTGATTGTTCTCAAGTTTGTGAAGGCATATTTTGGTTAACACACTCATTTCTTTGTGTTAGCTGGCAACGAGCTTGTTAGGAAATGCATCCTCACTTTCATCTATGTCCAAAACTGACATTATACTTTGGCGTGGCCTCTGAACTAATTGCTGTATACCCAGGGTGATTATGCTCAGCAGTAGTGCGATGAGGGGAACTCTTCACTCATTCACCAAACACTTGTTGAGCTCCTAACAAATGCATGACTGGGATACACAGTAGCAAGGAAGATGGACAGGCCCACTGGTTTCACTGAACTTTCAGTCCACCAACAGGAGAAATAAAATAAACAAGAAACAAACAACAAACACAAATGTCTGATTGCAGTAAGTGCTGCGCAGAGAATAGAACAACTGGATGACGAAGTCACTGGGTGACTACTTTTGACTAGGTGGTCAGGGAAGACCTTTCTGAGGAAATGACATTGGAGCAAATACTTGAAAGACAAGAAGCACTCAGACATGCAAAGACTCCAGGTAAAGTGAGCAACAATTATGCTTTAAGTAGAAATGAGTTTTGTGTAATCAGTTTTTTAAAAAATCAGTAAAATGGCCATGAACAACAAGTTATTGCTGTTCCTGGAGCAGAGTAATCATGGAGATATGAGAGATCAGAGTAGGCAAGGGCCCCATGTGGAGGCCTGCTAGACCTTCTGGCCATCACAGAAGTTTGGATTGTAGTCTAAGTGCAGTGCAAAGCCATCGGAGCAATTTAAATCAGCAAGTGATATGATGGGATTTACTATATAACACATATAGAAAACATACAAATTGGAAAAAAGAGGAATAACTTCCTGCCACCAAATCCAAACTCCCCATAATGAAACAAACTAGTACTTCTATTATTTAACATTTTCTTTAAATTATCTCCAGCATAAAGCATCCGTCCAGTATACGTACATGCACAACCTAAACATATGATGTGGCCAAAAATGGCCATTCATTACATTCACCAAAAGGCAAATACAAATGCAGGATGATTCTTCCCAAATCTTGGCATTTCCTTCCCATGAAGGGAGTTCAAACTGCATGCTCATGAATCTCTCTTAACATCTTTACCCATTTCATATTTAGAGAGATGACTGACTTATCTGGTAAATTTGGAGAAATAACTGGGTCTGCCCGGCTCAGCTCCCAGGTATTCCTGATGAGAGTGAATCTAGCCATGGAGAGTAGAAATTCTGCTTTGTGCCTCCTTGAAAAAAGCATTGCCTAGATAGTCCCATCCTGTGGCCCACCTGTACCTTCCTTGCTGTGACTGGAGTGGGTCTTCCTAAATCTGAGTTCAACATTAGCAAGTCCACATGGTTAACAAATCTAAAGCCCAGTACTCTAACCTGATCTCTCTTAGGAAGACAATGATAATTTAGCCTTCATGTCTATTCCTTTTCACCTTATTCAGAAACAACATGGGAAAGATGAAGTATCATTTTCACTGAGGATTAGGGCCTACTGAGAACACAGCATTTCTTAGTTTCTATCAAAGATATGAAGGAAGAAGTAAACGCACTGTCTTTACTGAGAAAATTCACAATGCTTTCTAATAAAATATTAAACCTTTCTGACAAGAAAGCAGGTTCTCAGACAGAATAGAAAACAAAAAAGCAAAGAAACATAAAATAAAAAAGCGAAGAAACAAACTGACCCATTTGGAGTCTCCCAAGACTCTGTCACATGCTCTATAAAAAACTGGACAATCATACAAGGTAGACACAGAGGAAAGGACCAATGGAAAGAATGCCCACTTTTGCACTCTACATAGACTGAAAGACAACATTCTCCTTTTCCGGTCATTGACTCTCGTCTTCCAAATATTGATCTGTAAGCTTTGACTCTGAACATTGTTTCCATCTCAGTTATTTTCAATTCTGTGTTTACCAGACTCCTTCTGTCATACCAAACAATGGGAGAGGGCTGCTACTCTTGGTTCCTTTTCTCAAACTTTCCACAATGCCCATTTGAATGTGATACGTTGCTGAAGCTCTACTGCATAACATTTGAAAGATTGCCACGTAGCATTCAAAGCCTGTTTCCATTCTCAACCCAAATAATAGAATCCCTCCTTTGTAACTTCCTACCTAACTTTCATATGGAAAAGGTGAGAGATACACAGATGAATTTAAATGCATGTCTAAAAATGAAGCCTAGACATAATGGAGACATATATGGTAGTGAGAGATGATTCTGTCAGCCTTACAATGAAATGGAACACAGATCTCTGCATCTTCACTATGGGAAATAAAGTCCAGAATCACTTACTGGTATGATATCTGAATGAGTTAAAGATTAAACTATGCTTGATTTGCCCCCATATATTTCGAACGTTTGTTACTTCTTTCAAGTGAAATTTAAAAACACCTTATCAAATTTTAGACTAAATTTTAGGTCAAATATAAGACAAATAGGTGCAATAATGTATTATTTAGGAGGTTGTTATAACAGGTTTTTTTTTGTTGTCTTTATTTTTTACTTCTTGGGTATTTCAAGTTTCACAATGGAGTGCTTCTCAGCCCAAATGTACAAGGCAATTATAACATGTAATAGTACATACATGGTTGTACTTGATCCTCATTTTGTGAGTCTTCTATGGAACTCTCACCCAAGGAATTTGGCTACCCTATTGGACCCATTTCAAGAAAAATGAAATAGCAGTGATCCTAAGTTGCTGACATTTTTTCCTACTCTAAAACTTATAAAGAAAGTCTTAGAAAGGATTGTCTGGCAGGGCGCGGTGGCTCACGTCTGGAATCCCAGCATTTTGGGATGCTGAGGTGGGTGGATCACCAAGATGGAGAGTTCGAGACCAGCCTGACCAACATGGAGAAACCCTGTCTCTACTAAAAATATCAAAAAAATTAGCCAGGCATGGTGGCACATGCCTGTAATCCCAGCTACTCGGGAGGCTGAGGCAGGAGAATCACTTTAACCTGGGAGGCAGAGGTTGTGGTGAGCCAAGACCACGCCACTGCACTCCAGCCTGGGAGACAGAGCAAGATTTGGTCTCAAAAAGAAAGAAAGAAAAGATTGTAGGCTGGGCGTGGTGGCTCACACCTGTAATCCCAGCGCTTTGGGAGGCTAAGGCGGGCTGATCACTTGAGGTCAGGATTCGAGACCAGCCTAGCCAATATGGTGAAACCCCATTTCTACTAAAAATACAAAAAATTAGTTGGGCATGGTAGCCTGTGCCTGTAATCCCAGCTACTGGGGAGACTGAGGCAGGAGACTCACTTGAACCAGGAGGCAGAGGTTGTAGCGAGTTGAGATTATGCCACTGCACTTCAGCCTGAGCAACAGAGTGAGACTCCGTCTCAGAAAAAAAAAGAAAAAGAAAAGAAAGAAAGGATTTTTTTCATGGTGGTACCCATATCCAACAGGTTAAGACAAGAGTAGTGTAGGTGTTTGAATTAAAAAATTGAGGTGAATTTCCTGTCATGTCACAGGTAGTAAGTGAGCTTGCACAAGCCACTGTATAAACCATTACCCCCACAACTGAAGTTAATTCCCTAATTGTCTCCTCCTCCAAGTTCTGGGGGGTGAATCAGCCATTTGGCATTCTGCCCTACTTCTGACTGACTCAGAAGTACTTCCGTCACAACTGCCACACATTTTTGGAAAAGAAGGGGTGGAGTTGTTATATGAGTCATAAGAGAATGAGAGACAGGAGTGAGGTGAAAGGTGAGGTCAATATCCCAAATGCAATTCATAAGAGGTAGTCAAAGGATAAAAAAGATCATATTTTACCCTAGAAACTTTTGAAGATATTAGTAATTAAACAGATTTTTGATGACTACTCTTGACTTTTGAAAGGTCACCTTTCTTAACCTTCACGCAACACACAGATATCCATACACAAAGAGAGATAGAAAGATGAAAAGAGAGAGATCTGATTCTCTTCTCAAATCCCTTATTGAAAATATACTTTTCCCATGATTTTCTTCATGCTTATTCTATCATATGGCTAAGTTTAACATTCTGAATCATTGGTTATAGATAAACTAAATGAAATCAGGCTTTTCAACTCCATGGTTGGCCATTGAACAATGTATGGTCTTAGAATAATTAATTTAAACTCCAAGAGCACAGTTTGGTTATGGATAAGAAAAATATATTTTTTAAAAGTTCAGCCAGAACCTAATTTTCAGCAGAGCATAGGCAAATTGATTTCTTTTCTATTTTTAGGTAATTTAGGATTTTCAGAATAATGTGATAAAAGACGGGCCCCAGGTTATAACCCAGTAGATCAGATAAGAGTATAAAAATTACTGACTATACTCAGCAAAAAACACTAGTTCAGCACTGGCCAAAGCCACAGGTGAGAAATTTAACCAGTAAGTCTCCACAATATTTTTTTTTTTTTTTTTGAGACTCTCCACAATATTTTGGAAGATATTTATGAACCTCTTGGGGACCCATGTCAAATAAAACCTTGTTTATAAATCTGTAATAATGTTAGTTAACTTTTTAGCTCCCAAGAAAAGTTTCCAAAAAGCCTACCTTACCTTTATTATTTGAAGTAGATATATCCAAGTTTCTACTGATTCAAGGCCTGATTGGATACTAAACTTACGAAGAAACAGTCAGACTATTCCCAGGGAATTTTTTCTCTAGTGTTTGTGGCATGGGATCTTATGAAGAGCGATTGCTCACTGTGGTCAGTAGCACCGGCTCTTATAGCAGCTTGCTTGGAATGGAATCCTACTTTGCCTTCTCCTTACTCCATTCCATTAGACAGTTTTCCACTTCTCTGTGCCTCACTTTCCCCATCCTTAGAATGAAGATAAAGACAATACTCACCTGATAGTGTTGTTATGGAGATTAAACATAAAGTACTCAGAACAGGGTCAGACATATTAAAAACTCTTTGAAAATGTACACTACAAAACCATGGAGGCCTAGATGGGTTAGTGACCTTTTCCAGGTTATGCAGATGCAGAGCTAAGACTTGAACCCACACCTCTGAAACCCTGACCTACAAGCTCAGACGTGCTCACTACAATTACCCCAAAGCTAGGTACTGTGTGAATAACTGTCATGCTGAGTAATTAATGAAAATTAATTTAGTACCTCTGCCAAATTGGAAAGTTTTACTTGAAACTTGAAATGAGCTTTCTCTTTCCTTTTTTTTTTTTTTTTTTTAATACAAGGGTTTGTGGAGTAAGTGAAATCTTCTGAGATACTTAAACTTGTAAAATAGAAAAAGCTGCAAATGAGTAAATGCCTGGAGTACTGACTTTAATACCATGACTAATAGATGATTGTTCTTTCAGGACCCATTTTGCCTACAGGCTTCTAAGTCTTTAAAGGGCTGCTCTGGAGGCCATGGTTCTATTGGTAACATAATCATATTTTCTGTCTCAGTTAATTGACAGAGCTGCAACGCAGCAGAACAATGTCATTAACTGTAGTCTACTGTTACAGCCTCTGGGTCTCAGCAAATATTTGCTGACTTGTGACAATTGGAGACCTCGTTTATCTACTCAGAGTCATCACCATCTTTTCAGGTTGCCACAGTCTCTTTCCTCAAAGTCATCTTTGACCCAAAAAGTGGAAGTTGACTGTGACACAAATTGCTAGCGAAACAAGATGGAATTTTCAACTGTTACAGGATAAGACAAGTAAGAGATAGATGTGATGAAACACAAGTCCTGGAAGGGAGGGAATTGTGTCAAATGTCAGTTACTGCAAGATTCCTTCTTTGTTTGACTCACTCAGTTGAAATGGAGGCCATTACTTTTCACATACTAGTGGTCTAGGGGCACAGCCCATCATGAAATCTTGCAGGAAACTCTGTTCGACTGACCCATGAGTGCCACTTTGGGGTCTAGAGTGTGACTCATTCTTCCATACATAGTTTTTGTGTAAAGAAAATAAATTAATATATAACAAACTGTTTAATTTCCACTGACCCCACCCTATCCTAACTTCCCAGAAATGTCAGCCTAACCTTGAGTTCTCATGTGAATTGGCTCTCCAGGTGCGATGACTGCTATGACAAAATCTGAGTAAGAGTTTGTACCACTGTCCCTCCACCCTAAAGGGATTTACTTACATACAAAGTCTAAAAACTGATTACTCCATTTATTCCAGAAGACAACCTCCCTCTAGACAAATGATGACTTGATTTGGAAAGCACTTTTAAAAAGAAGTCTGCCCTTCAGTGAAGGCAACCCAACTTAATAGTAATTATCCTTATCAGGGATCCAATGACCAGATTCTACATATTTACCAGGTCTCTCAAGATACCTGCATAACTATTTACTAAAGGTTCTGCCAGGAACAATCACAAGGTATAAAGTTCATAATTGTTGCTGTGTATGGAATCCAAATAAAAAGAAACAAATCTATCTCCTTGGAAATATAAGTAGTCTTAAAATACTGTCAAGAATGGGCACTTAAGTGATTTAAGAATGAACCAAAGATTTTATGTTGACTGTATTAATATAAAGTCATATGTCCCTAAAATAAATTAAATAAAGGAGCACAAAATCGTATTGCCACAATGATGCAGACTGCAAGAACAGTGACAAAGTTTCCAATGAACTGATAGTTATAGAGAGAAATAATTAAATCCACACTTTATGGAGTTTTTTCTATAACATATGATTTAAAAATTAACATATAATTGGAAAATCATATATATTGTAGGAAAGTTCCATAAAGTTTGGAATTTTATTATGAAAAACAACTGGTGAATGTGATTGTTTAACCAGTCACTTATCTTATATTGCAAAGATCCATTGTTATATAGCTCATATTCATTCCATATAGGCTTAACCTTGCTCTCCTTGATTCACAGTCTAGTGAGGATTCAGTTAAGTTAACAGACAATACCTTGTAAGTGCTACGATGTGGGGCATGCACAGAGGACTGAGGGAACACATAGGATTCACAGCTCATAGTTTCCAGGTAGTTCACTAGAGAAGGGAACTGTTAATGATGATGTAGAAGTAAATTGGAAAAAAGACAGACGTTAAGAAAAGGGAAGGAGATATTCCCAGAAGATGGAAGGGGAAATACCTGGAATGAGGAAAACATTAGCTTTGGATATGCTCAAGGATGCCTATTTTAAAATGTCTAAACTCAAGTTGCAGAGTTTTCTGCCATGACCTACAAGATCACAATCGCAGGAGAAGCAGTTGGCAGCTATCTTTATCTGAAGGTGGTATGCTTGATTTAAAAGATTAGCAACTGACACATCAAGAATACAATTAAAGCATTCTATAATAATACCAAATAATTATAAAGATATAAAGTTAAAAGTTAAACATCTCATTCAAATACTATTAAACGTAGCATACAAAAATAGTCCGATCATCCTAATGTGTTAACATCTCTAGATCAGATGTTACCTACAAAGGAAATAACAAAGCTCCTATGAAGTGTTTTGTGAATTCTCTTTGTCAAGTTAAATCTTTCCTCATCCAGAATCATTCAAGCAGTAGGTATTCTTATGCACATATGCTAAATAATAGGGAATTGAATGGCATTGTTTTATGGTAAAAGGAGATTACATTTTTCTTGGGTAAGAAGGTCAATTGACATAAAGAGTGAATAGTTAATAAAAAAGCAATTATTAATACAGTTAGAAACTGCAATATTTGCTCTATAGATTATCAGTGCTAGAATACTGATGACTTCGTAAGATACGTTTTCTTTGAAAAAGAAGATTTTATAGAATGAGTGGAATTTGAATTGGAGAGAGAAACTGGAGAGTAGATTCTAGACAAAGAAAAAGGTCAGAGGAAAGCTTCAGAGGCAGGTGCCGTCATGGTGTATATACGTGCCCAAGGGGCTGTCTAAAGCCAAGGAGACATTTGAGAAGTAGAATCTAATTGCCATGAATTGGTAGGCTGCAATGGGATAATAGATAAATTTGAAAAATAGAAGCCATGCATTTAGTTGGATACTTTAAGGACAAAATTCTTTTTTTTTTTTTTGAGACGGAGTCTCGCTCTGTCGCCCAGGCTGGAGTGCAGTAGCGCGATCTCAGCTCACTGCAAGCTCCGCCTCCCGGGTTCCTGCCATTCTCCTGCCTCAGCCTCCCGAGTAGCTGGGACTACAGGCGCCCGCCACCTCGCCCAGCTAGTTTTTTTTTGTATTTTTTAGTAGAGACGGGGTTTCACCGTGTTAGCCAGGATGGTCTCGATCTCCTGACCTCGTGATCCGCCCGTCTCGGCCTCCCAAAGTGCTGGGATTATTGAATTGGAGAACAACATTCAATGGTTAGTCTAGTAATCTTATGAAAGAAAACTAGAGAATGAAAAAAATCCACAGCCACTGGGGTCAATAGTGACACATTTCTATTTAAATGTGAATGAGTGGCAGGATCTTAGATGTGAAATAAAAAACAGGGACTGATGCCAAAGGCATTTCAAAAGAAAAAAATGAAAAAAAAAATCCCTTGAGAATACTAATTGGATAAAGTTAAGAACATAGAAGGCAAGGGAGAGTTAGAAATGCTTGAGTAGCTATGTAAATAGTGGCTTCAATTAGTGGAGGTGGAAAGAAAAATGGAGTGAGAAGGATGATAACTTTGTTTTTGTTGCTGTTGAGCTTAGGCTAATGAGGTATTTAAGTAGAAATGTTTATTTAGATGGTAAAATAAAAGCCTATAGATCAAGTGAGAGCACAGGTATGGAGTTACAGGTGACACTGTCACATGGGTATTTCTAAGGAAAATTGTAGAACAGTGATTATTTTAACCTTTTTTTTTCCAGCAGAATTTTTACTTCAAACAAACCTAAACCAAATGCCAAGTTGTTACTGCTTTTATAAACATAAAAGAGAAGGACTTTGCAGGGGTCAAGGTCCTAGAGTCTCTTTCTTCACCAAATCCTGAATTCCATGGTAACCTGGGGACTAGGAGACACAAGTAGGGGGCATTCATGGGAAGCAGTTGAACCAGCCCAGGAGAATCCTCTGCAATCAGGCATGGCTGGCGATAATGGAGACAGGGTGGAAACCACCCTGAGTGAGCCGAGCCAGAGCTGAGTGAGCAGTGCAGAGAGTCAGAACAGGAACCCAGGCAAGGGCTGGCCTGTCCCCAAATGGAGCTACGATTCAGAGCTCATGAGCAGTCAGCCTGAGTCACAGAGCACAGGTAGGTCAGACAAGGCAGTGGGTCAGGACCAGGTGGGCAGTTCAGAAACCAGGAGCTCAACCCTGACGAAAGGACAGAGAGGCAGTTTGGAATCAGGAAACCCAGGCTTAGCCAGCTGGGTAGTGTTGGCATTAGGGATTAGCCTCCAGGTCACCAGGGCACTCATTTATTCATTCATGGGAAAAATATATTTTAGCATCCATGATGGGCCAGGCACTCTGTTAGGCCCTAGGATATTATGGTAAGGAAAGAAAAAGACACATTTCCTCTTCATGCTATGTACTATATACAAGGGACTTGTCAGATTCCAACAAATTCTGTTCTTTTATTACTCTCATTTCCCAAATACTTCCCACACCAGTGTCTATTCAGCTTCACTCTTGTGAGTCTACTTCATTTGTTCTTATCATGTTAAGCCATCTTGTTATATTCTAGTTTTATTTTCACTCCTAGGTTTGCTTGCATTCATCAACTGAAAGTCTTTGGATTGCATAAATATTATGGCTTCTAGTAACTTTTAGTATTGGGTTCAGACAGTGAAAAGGGCAACAAAACAGGTTGGAAAGCATTACAGAGGAAGTTTATGAGATTTACGAATATATGGTTTTACTTGATTGTAAAAGTAGGTATTTATCATGGAAAACTTCTATTAAAAATGTATATAATGGAAAAAAGTCATTCTTAATACTATCATCTAGAATTAGCATCTATTACTTATTTGGAGGTATTTCCCTCCTTTTATGCATAGCATCATAGTTAAAAGCACAGAATGTAAACATGAGTGTTGGGTTCAAAATCTAACTCTGCTATAGATCCAAGACAAAGAAAAACATATGTCCACACTAAAACTTACACATAAATATTCAGAGCACCATTACTTATAATAGAAAGAAAGTGAAAACAACACAAATGTCCATTAGCTGATGAATGAACAAAATGACAAAATGTGGTGTGTGTATAAATACATGTATATATATGGATATATATACATACACACATTTAATGTCTGTGTGTCTTACTCTCTTCATCTGTAAAGTGGGAATAATAGTAGCACCTCACTTCCCAGATTGTGTAAGAATTAAATAAATTAATAGATGGAAACTGCTTAGAAGAGTGCCTTGGGAGGCCGAGACTGGCAGATCACGAGGTCAGGAGATCGAGGCCATCCTGGCTAACACGGTGAAACCCCGTTTCCACTAAAAAACACAAAAAACTAGCTGGGCGTGGTGGCGGGCGCCTGTGGTCTCGGCTACTCGGGAGGCTGAGGCAGGAGAATGGCGGGAACCCGGGAGGCGAAGCTTGCAGTGAGCTGAGATCCGGCCACTGCACTCCAGCCTGGGCGACAGAGCGAGACTCCGTCTCAAAAAAAAAAAAAAAAAAAAAAAAAAAAAGAGTGCTTCACATACAGCAAGTGCTAGATACATTTTGGATTCTATTAGAAATATTAGAAAGAGGAGCAGCAGGAGTACCTGTTACTTAGTTGATAAGCAATAAATAACATTGTATTATTAACATTTCCCCAACAACGAAATCTTTGTCAATATTATTTTAAATGATGCATCCACATTTTCTCAATTGTTCCCCTACTGTTAAATACGGTTTTTTAAGTTTGAGACTAAGTTATGCTACAATAAGCATCTTTGTGCACCAACGAGTTTTTTTAATCATTCCCTTAAAATAGATGATCAAAAGTGGAATTACTGTTTCCAAGCACATAATATCTTAGAAACTCTGCATAAGAGCTGCCAAAGTGTTGTTGAAAAGTGTCTTTTAATTTACTCTGTTTAATCTATCTCATGTCACCTGTGTCTGAGACTGCCTGTTTTACTCTACCGTCAGCCACATGGAGTGATAATTCTTTTTATAATCTTTGCTAATTGGTATCTGACTGTTCTTTTAAATGAAACTCAATTGTTACTGAGGTGGAATATTTTTTCAAACATTCTCTTTGGAACATTTTAACCATTTATACATTGAGTCCTTAGAAAAACTAAGAACGGTAAGTTTTTTCTTAGATCTTGAAGAGCTCTTTGTACACTAAGTATATTATATATATATGTATATATAAGTATTTATTATATATTAGTATATTATATATATTTAATGAAATAGCAAGAGATATGTGCATATAAATTAAATAGAAATTGAATGGAAAATAAAACAAATGTTTGGCATAAAAGTGAGTACAGAGAAGTTATCTCTTTCACTCATGACCCAACTAGGTCTTGAGGTGTTTAGATAATTACAAGTAACTTTTTTCCTCAAATTCCAATTTCTACTTTTCTTTGTCACTACTCTTCATTAAAAAGTGGTTCTTGAAAGATCAGAAATTGTTAGTAAGAAATTCTGGCCAGCAAGAAGTAAATTTTGAGATCGTATGTGATTTCTTATTTTAATAAAAAATCTACCTGAGAAATGGAAGGATTGGAATTTTAATCCAATGCCTCCTTGACTATAAAGGGCTTTTTAAAATCTTTCAACAGGCGCCCTGCTTTCTGCTGAAGATGTTCAAGGCAACATTGAAGAACTGCCACGCTCAAAGTCTGTGCCCCCATTTCTCTGACCTCTCTCTTTTATTTTTATAGCTGTGTTCCAAGGATTACCCTAGAATATGAGGTAAATACTCTTATATTTAATCAGTCTTTAGATAAACCTAATCTGGTCTGGCAGCTGTAATTTTTAAGGAGCTTTCATGTTTTAATGACTGCTTTATCACTGCAAAACTGAGACGTGTGAACTGCAAACCCTCTGTGATACAGCGCTGCACCCTTTTTGTTGAAACACTTGCTGAGTTTTATTAACCAAGAAATGTTTGTTTAGCAAATCACGGAGTTTTATGATCTATAATACATAGTTCCATATCATGCAAGATTTCTGTGGATTTCTAAACACAAAATCATCTTCAAAGAAGCAGAGGTCCCCAGGTTTGTTTGAAAAGACCCGTAATTAACTCTTAGTACATGACAGCATTTAACAGGGGACAGGCTTTGGGAACAGGGTGTGTTTTCTGTAAATGACAGCCCTTTTCATAAAAACAAAAACACTATCTCATCGGACAAGTCCTGCTAACAGATTTCTTTTAAAATTCAAAGTTGTGTTTTTGTTTTTTGCATGCTTAGTTTGCCCTCATTGAGGATGTAGGTAGAAGTGAATGGGGATGATGAGGGTTATTGGGGCGACTGGGTGAGGTACATTGTTCTAATGACAAAAAGTAGGATTATTAGAGCAGTTGTACAGACTAAATGAAAATTCAGTGTACTTTTTTTTTACAGATGTCAGAGAGGGTACTTGAACTGAATTTGAAATTACTTAAATGCCAGTCATAGTCCTTGATATGGAGGAATAAATATTTTCATAAAACTTAGCACCTAGTAACGAAACAGTCATACATTTATGTTATGTATTTATTTGAGTTATATATTGTTACTACTACAAACCGAGCACTGCACTGCCTGAGGAGGATTCAAAGACGATAAAGAGATGAAATCCCAGTTCCTGCTTTCACGTTCAAATTGATCGTTTCTTAACTTTCTCCCTCCCTGGCTCTTTTCTTCCTTTCCTTCCTTCCCTCCCCTCTCTTTTCATACCAACAAAGTAGTGATAACAAAGAATGGACAAAGGTCTCAGAGAGGATAGGGAAACTGAAGCCCAGAAAGTCTAAGGTTTTATAGGATGTTCTATACTGTAAGTTTCCCTTACTGTAACACGAAAGTAACAACACACACCACACAGGGGGATCTGAGAAACACACAAATGTCCTCCAAGTGATCCACTCAAACCAAGCACTCAATAATACAAGGTAAAATTTTGTCTCTCATGAAAAAGGGGAGCAAAGGGAAGAAAGGTTTTCTAGACCAAGGGAGTGCCCTGCTTAAAATGTACCAACACAAGAGATTTTGTTCAGAACCATTAAAGTTTCATTAGAATCCTTGCTCAAAAGGAAGATGATATAAGATAAGATAAAGAAATAAGTAGCTTTTAAGAGCTTTGCTTTCCATGCTAAGGAGCTTGGATGTGATCCTGGAGGAGATGGAATTTAAATAGGGAAGCTGTGTGATTTTATGTACTGGAGATGAATGAGATTAAAGCCAGTGTGATCAGTTAGGAGTCTCAGAATAGTGAAAGCAGGTGAGAGACTAATCTACGACAGTATTAGAAGGGATAAAACTTATACATATTTAAGAGAAAAAGATAAATAGGCCTTGCATAAAAGAGATGCTCAGAAAGTCTCTATTTCAAACAAAAAAATTCATGGACCAACAATACAGTGCTGGCTGTCAAATACCCCTGTGACTTCAATTACTTTCAGATTCACCTCATCTTCAGGAGGAGAAAAGAATTGTAAATGTTTATTGGTGTTTTATTAATAGTTGTTTCACTAATCTAGTTAACAAAGGATGGTTCCTACAATTACACTTTTATTACAAACCTCATACACAATAAATCCCCTGTATTTCCTACAGAAGTGTTCTAGCCTTTACTGAGTTCACGAAGCCCATGAGCTAGATATTATTGCTGCCTCTTCACAGATTAGAACGCTGAAGCTCAGAGAGGTTTGGTAACTTGGCCAATGTCACACAGTGACTATGTGACAAAACTACAATTTGCAATCAAATTCGTGTGACCTCAAATGGTAAAACCTTTCCACCACAAGATATTACTGTAGTATAGTCAAAAACGTTGATTCTCAACACCATCTTGATATCAAAATTACTAAGGGATTTTTTTTTTAAGCAGAAATGTCTAAGTCCCATCTCAGATTTCCCAAGTCAGGATTTCCTGGGGAAGAATAGCGGTGATGATGCTTTTCCAAACATCCTTGAAAAGTTCTGATGTGTAGGCTGAGTTGAGGAGCTACTTCGTGGCGGTAAGAACGAAGTTCTGTCGACATCGGGAAGTTAAATGAAATGAAGGAATCCACACTCCTGCTCATCAGTTGGGAGGGTGATGGATCATACTTCCATCCAGTCCTTATATTCATCCTTATAAAAAGAACCTACAGTATTAGAAACAATGAGCTACAGCAGAGTGGACAGAATTAAATCTCATACCTTTCATTCCATATAACTTGAGAAGTAAATATGGTGCATAGTGCTCCAGTATCTCCCAACTCAAATCTGAATTGATAGATGGGAAAAGAAGTCAGAGTTTCAAGGAGAAGTACAGAAAAGAAATAGATTCTTCCTTGGGCCTTTTCAGAAGATGCTACACTAATTTTATTGTAATCCTCTGATTAAATTCCTCCATATCAAGGATCTCAACTAAAAACTATAAATTGATAGTCAAGATTTTTCCCTTCCCTCTACCCAGCTTCCTCTAACTCCTGCTCATCCTCAACAAATCAATTTAAAGGCAGCCTTACCTGACTCTCACACTGTTCTGTAAGTCCTCTCTTATGTTCTCCCACAATGTCCTGTGTCTACCACTATCACAGCCTTAAGTCTCGGTAGTGCAATCATTACATGTATTGTCTGTCTCTGTCTAGACTTTAAGGTCCCCGAGGGCAAAGAGTTTCTTAGTTCACTTTATATCCTTAAAATCTAACACAGAACCTACCACAGAATGTGTGCTCAGTAAATACTTCTGAAATGAATGAATATATGAAGAAAGGAAGAAATGAAAAAAGAAAGAGGTGGTGAGAAGGGAAGGAGAGAAAGGAAGAAGGAAGAAAATTGGCATTGTCCTTTGGAGATTACTGTCAATACAACTTCTCTCTAACCTCAATGGCTGAAAGATAAATAGTGTGATATGAAATAACTATTTCAATGGTAAAAATAGAGAATAAACGGGCATATATGTTATCTCAGATCAAGATGATTGTAACAAATTTGAAATTTCTTACAAGGTTTCTTCTGTTATTGCATATGAATTACCTTCTATTGCACCTAAGTAACCTGTTTACACATGTGGATGGGTAAAAAAGGGCAACGGTGCCCCCCAGAGGCTGAAGGCAGGAGTTTGGAAAGCAGCCATCATTTATTTCCTATTGGCAGAGCGCTCAAGGATATCTATACAGGGGGTGCCTAAAATAAAGGGCAGGTTCCCACATAAAATGGAAATTTGAAGGCTGAGGGCAGAGGGTAAAAAACAAAGTGGTGTACAAGAGGCTATTTTTTTCACATTATTTATATGCTTCCGGGGCACAAAATGCAGTTTAGTAACAAAATATAGTCTCAGTGATTTGTAAGTGAGTAGCACCACCAAAGATATTACAGAAACCTGAATTAAATTAAGTTAAAATATTCCACATCGGTTACATTAACACCTGTAGTATTTAAGCCTAATACTGGAAATCCAGCAGATGTATTGGATAAATCCCAAATCTACATCTACAAAAGTATTTACTCCTTATAGATGAGGACTGGGTTTTCTATTGCTGAATCCTCATTGGCTTCCGAGGACCTGGCACAGAGTAGATGATAAACAAGTGTGTACTGAATGAATGCATGCATATGCCCATATGTTTTAAGATGATTATGTTCACTTGCTTAGCTGACAGTTAAAACACTCCAGCTGACTAATGTGCATCCATGACTTCTTGATTGGGGCGCTATATGCTGAGCCTTCTGTTCTAAGCATCATTGTTTATTGTGCTTTCTTATTAGGAAATTAAAACAGCAAAACAGTATTAACAATAATTAGCCTTGGAAATAAGAGTAAGCCTACGCACAATATAGTGCTTACTAACAGCCCATGATCAAGACAAGACTCATCAAAAATAACTACCCCATTAGGTTGAAAGTATAATTGTCAAAAGAAACACTATCTCTTCATCAGCCAGGCATTACTGAGCCAATGGATTACAGGGGTAACATTCACATTTAGAGGCTATTCCAATGTTTAACTGCCTCAAATCTCCTGACCAAACCTTCACTCCCTTCAGCTCAGCACATGACCTTAACATTTACTGCACTAAAAAAAAGCAGGCCATTGAGAATTTCACCTCCTCACTGTGTCCTAAAAATGCCCTGAGTCTGATTCTTTTCTTTCCCCTTCCTACTATGTCTCAGAAGAAAGTGGGCTCTCCTCACCTTTTGGCGCTCCAGATCTCTGCAGATCTTCTGCAACCTCCTACCAAGAAACAAAAGCTCTCACACAGTTCCACGGCTGTAACTAATTCCAGCTCTTCCTCTGGCTCTATTGGCTTGTTTCCCAACACCACCCATGATTGTTCCATCTTTAAAGTTTCTTCCATGGCCCCTTTTCCTTATCCAGTTCTCTCCTCTCTTTCTAAAACTTTTCAGAAGAGAAGCTAATGCAACAAGTCTCCTCTTCTGCCCTTCCCAGTCACTCCTCAATTCACTATATCTGGGTCTTGTACCCAACATTTTACCAGAACCACTATGATAGCTATTGCCAAGGATTTCCAGATCAGTGGTGGAGTGGTTGTTACGCATTTATCTTTCTGGACACCACCCTTCACATCCACCACCATTCCCTCTCTTCCTCCTAGCAGTACAACACTCAAAAAAGATGCATCACACAATCTCCCTTCATTATTTTACTTGGAGCTCCTGGACAAAGTGACTCGACCTTGTATATTGAACACATTTCTGGTTTTGTACTTTTCAAATTACATTCTAATGAATATGCTTATACTTCTGTCATCCTTTTCAGATTATGAGCTTCTTGCAAGCAGAAAAAAATGTCAGAATCATCTGCCTCACAAGTATCTGGCATAGTGCTTGTCACATAAAGATGGCCCACAAAACTTTAATGACGAAAGAGGGAAAGGAAAGAAGTCTGACAGATATCTAACTATATCCAAGGAAGGCATGAAAATTCATTGATTTATAATATTTGCATATAAAATGCAAAGAAACAAAAGTAATATCCTATATCAGAGATGGCTCTGTGTTTTAGACATCATAAAATTTCTGGCTACCTTAAAGATTATCCTTCCTTAAAGAGAAGAAAGAAAGGAACAGAAAGTTAAAGTTATTCTTTTCAAATCTACACAATTAAAGAATGAAAAATTAAAAAAGCCTAAAATGTACACCCCCAAATCTAATGCTCTTTTTATTATCCTACATATTTACTTCCTCAAACATTAATTTCTCAATTATTTAATTACAAAAAAATGGTTGAATGCTTATTAAGTATGAGGAATGTTCCAGGTGTTCAAGGAACAAAACAATTGTAGTCCCTGTTCATATGGCATAGACAGACAATAAATCAACATAAATAATAAAATGTCAAGTAACTACTAAGAAGAAAAATAAAACAATATAAAAATATGGCTAATGTATGAGAAAGAGTGCATTTTTTAGAATTGCTAGTAACAAAAGATTTATCTGAGGATATGAGATTGGAACAGAAAACTAAATCTTGTTTTGAGTGATTTAAGGAGCACACCGTGAAAGATGTAACAAGGGGAAGTAAGAATGAAGGCCTTGAGATGTGAATGATCTTGGTGTGATCACAGAGTCATGAAGGATAGAATGAGAACATAATGTAAGTGATTCTGGAAAGTGTCAGATCATGGAAAGTGTTGGAGACCACTGTAGAGATTTAGATACTACATGAATATTACAGGTGTTGGAGTAGGAATTAACTCTTTTAAGATCAACCTACATGTTAGCGGATTGGATTGTAAAGGGGCAAGAGAAGGAGTACAGAGGTCTGCTAGGAGGCTATTGCAAGAGTCCATCTTAGAGATCAAAGAATGGGCCAGGATGGAGAGCTGAGTGCTGGAAAGCAGCCAGATGTGTGATGCATTTTGAAGGCTGAGATAATTGACTCTTCTCAGCCTACTTGAATGGAGGGTGTAGGAAAGGAGAGGATAAAGAAGAATTGTTAGGGATTTACCAGAGAAGCCAAATGAAGTGGGTGCCATATGCTGAGATGAGGAAGCCCAAAGGAATAACAGGTTTAGTAGGAATGGAAGGAAATCAGGAATTCTGCTGAGACATGTACAGGTTGAGATGTTTTTTGGACTTTTATGTATAGATCATCGTTCCTCTTATTTCTATTGCTGCTGAGGGTAGTTCAGTTCTGTGGGTGTTTTTAAAACTTCACTTCATGTTATTGGCCAATTGACCAGATAGATCAAAAACTCAGAAGAGACAAAGCTTATTTTCCAGAAACACTCTCTCAACCTGCCAGGTAAACAATACATAGTCCAAGCTGAGCACCAAATCAATGTTTATGAATTAGCTAAACGTCAGATTATGTCAATGTAACTCTACGATAAAAAACACATCTTAATATTTGCCTCTGCTTTCCCTTGAACTGTATTCATAGGGGTATTTCCCTGCCCCTAAATGAAGATTCAGGCAAGTTCATAACTTTTCTGGTTACTCTTAGATAGTATTTCAGACAAATTTTAGTCATACAAACCATCTCTACTTAAAAAATAAAATGTTCAAATCCATGCAATGATCAAAATTCTGAACTCAGCTTGAAATTTCTTAGCTCAGATCTGCTTCTGGCTACTTTTTTGCTCAGCACCAAGGACAAAGCAGAGGAAAGAGGAGGAGCTGTAAGGAAATGAAGAGGTCCTCACGTGACTGGAGGCTATAGACTCTCTAGGTCTGGCAGGAAGCTAAGCTCTCTCTTGCATAAGGAGAGTTTGCATGTGTTCTTCAGAAAATTTCCTCCACTTCCGTTGACCAAGGCAAATGCTTCTCTAGGTGGGCTGGGCACTCTCAACTCCTTATTTAGCTCTTGAGTATCCAGCAGCTAACCTCTTTCTCCCTCTGAACTTCCTGGTGGGTGGGAGGGAGTCAAACTCTGTCCAGAGTCTCTTAGCTTTCTAGGCATCAGTTGGGCACCAGTCCTCTATGGAGGAATCCACTGCAGAGTTCCCTGAGTAGCCTCCTGGAATCAATTACTAGACCAGGGTTTACATGAGTGGGGCTAGGGAAAGAGGATGGGAACTCACAGTTGGTCCATATGTTCTAGAAAGAATTATCTTTGCCAATATCCTAGCTATACCCCTCACCAACATCACCTCCCATCTCTAACTCTTTTTATCACCCTGTTCTAACCAAAGTGGCCAAAGGCTTTGGGCTAGTTTCTCTTTGGGATCATTTTCTTTGTAAATCTATATATAAAGCAGGGGAAGTCAATTTCACATCCAAATGGATATTTGATACCTATTCGTATTGATGCTTTCAAGTCCCTGCATATGTGTAACCTGCTGTAGGAGAAGCAACGCCACAGAAGTAAGAGAGAGATCTCCTGTCTGACTCTTCAGAGACTGAGTCCCAATCAGAACCATTTCCTTCTTGCATAGCTTCCATCTTGCTTCACCTTCCTTGATTTGCTCAGTAATTAACAATTTTCAAAAACTGATTTACAGTCATCAAAAAAACTAACCACAAATATATCCGCCAGAGAAAGCATACGGTTTAAAAAGGTTGTTTATAAAACAGTATCACTTCCACGTATCTCCCTATTCTTGTCTCAAGTTTCTGTACCTGTTCGCTTCTGCCCATGTAATAGCTGAAATCATTGCACCCTCTTGTGGTAAAGTCTAAGACCTGCAGAACTGTAGACCATGATTGTCCAGCTTTGGACCATTTCCCATCCACATTTTACTTCCTAGAGGCTGTACGGGTCTCACTTATTCATCATGGGCTTAAACGTGAGTGATATGAGTATTCTAAATGACTTTATTTAAATCTCTATACTTCAAGTAATTTTCACCAAAAGATTTTGTCTGAAATTAATATGAACGTAACATTTCAATTCCAAAGCCATTACATACATTTGCAATTTATCTCTTGCTGATGACATTGTCCCTATCTCTTGCCTCTACTGTCCCTTAAGCTTTATTCACGGGGATAGTCTTCCCCACCCCTAGATGAAGATTCAGGCAAATCCATAAGAAATAATGATGATGACACTGTAAGACATTAAAAAGTAAGTTATTCTCCATTTTCATTAAGGGATTTGTCTATTTTTTAATTAAGCTTTTTATTTTGACATAATTATAAATTAACATGTAGTTATAAGAAATAATACAGAGATCCTCTGTACCCTTTAGCCAGTTGCTACCAACTGTAATATCTTGAAAAACTATAGTATAATATCAAAACCAAGTTATTGAGATTGATGTGGTAAAGAAACATAAATTTTCCATCACCACAAGGGCCCCTCATTTTTTCCCTTATATTTTTTTCACCCCCACCACTCTCCTATCCTCAACCACTGTTTAATCTTGGGCATTAACTAGCCTTTTCTACATTTCTATAATTTTGTCATTTCAAGAATGTTATTATATAACTGAAACCATACAGTGTGTAACCCTTGGGGATTGCCTTTTCTTCACTCAGCATGATTCTCTGGAAAATCATCCAGGTTGTTGTGCACATCAGTTTGTTCCTTTTTATTGCTGTATAGTATTCCATGGTATGAATGTACCATTTTTTGTTTAATCGTTTGCCCAATAAAGAGCATCTGGTTTGTTTCCAGTTTTGACCTATTAAAAATAAAGCTGCTATAAGCATCTCTATGCAGGTTTTTTTGTGAATACAAGTTTTCATTTTTCTAGGATAAATGCTTAGGGGCACAATTGCTGGGTTGTATAGTACATGTTTACCTTTTTGAGAACTGTTTTCCAGGGTGGTTTTAGCATTTTACCTTCCCACCAGCAATGTGTGAGTGAACTAATTCCTACGCATCCATGCCATCATTTGGTGCTGTCACTATATTTCATTTTAAGTCTTCTGATGGTGGCTAGAAACGTTTCATTGTGGGTTAAATTTACAATTTGTTGATGGGTAATGGTTTGGAACATCTTTTAAAAAGTATTTGATTCTATTTTTTAAATTTTGTGGGTACATGGTAAGCAAGTATATTTATGAGGTACATGAAATCTTTTGATGCAGGCATGCCATATGTTAATAGATGTATGAGGTATATACCATGTCAAACGTTTATTCTTTCTTTGTGTTACCAAAAATCCAATTATGCTTTTAGTTATTTTAAAATGTACTATTAAATTATGTCTTACTATAATCACCCTGTTGTGCTAGCAAATCATGGGCCTTATTTATTCTTTCTCACTATTGTTTTGTACCCATTAACCATCCCCATTTCTCCCCTATGCTTCCCCCTGTCCTCCAACAAGTGTCTACCCTTTCCAACCTCTGGTAATCATCCTTCTGCTTTCTATCTCTGTGAGTTCAACTGTCATAATTTTTAGCACCCACAGAGAAGTGAGAACATGCAATGTTTATTTTTCTGTGCCTCACTTATTTCATTGAACATAATGGCCTCCATTTCCATCCGTGTTGTTGCAAATGACAGGATCTCATTCTTTTCTACAGCTGAATAGTATTTTATCCACTCATGTGTTGATGGACACCTAGGTTGTGGCCAAATCTTGGCTATTGTGAACAAAGCTGCAACAAACATGGGAATGCAACTACTTCTTCAACATACTGATTTCCTTTCTTTTGGGTATAAACCAAGGAATCAGATTTCTGGTTCATATGGTAGCTCTATTTTTAATTTTTTGAGAAACATCCAAACTGTTCTCCATAGTGGTTGTACTAATTTACGTTCCCACCCACAGTGCTCAAGGGCTCCCTTTTCTCTGCATCCTCGCCAGCACTTGTTATTGCCTGGCATTTGGATAAAAGCCATTTTAACTTGGGTGAGATGATATCTTATTGTAGTTTTGATTTGCATTTCTCTGATGATCAATTATGTTAAACACCCCTTCATATACAAGTTTGCCATTATTATGTCTTCTTCAGAGAAATGTCTATTCAGATAATTTGACCATTTTTAATTGGATTATTAGTTTTTTTCTGTAGAGTTGTTTGAGTTCCTTATATATTCTGGTTATTAATCCCTTGTCAGATGGATAGCTTGCAAATATTTTATTTCATTCTGTGGGTTGTCTCTTCACTTTGTTGATTCTTTTCTTTGCTATGCAGAACTTTTTAACTGGTTGAGATTCCATTTGTCCATTTTTGCTTTGAATACCTGTGCTAGTGGGGCATTACTCAAAAAATCTTTGCCAAATCCAATGTCCTGGGGAATTTGTCAAATGTTTTCTCATAGTAGTTTCATAGTTTGAGATCCTATATTTAGCCTTTGATCCATTTTGATTTGATTTTTGTATATGGTAAAAGATGAAGGACTAGTTTCACTCTTCTGCATATAGATATCCAGTTTTCCCAGCACCATTTATTGAACAGACTGTCTTTTCCCCAATATATGTTCCTGGCATCTTTGTAAAAAAATGAGTTCACTATAGATGTGGATTTGTTTCTGGGTTCTCTATTCTGTTCCATCAGTCTATGTTTCTGTTTCTATGCCAGTACCATATGGTTTTGGATACTAAAGGTTTGTAGTACATTTGAAGTCAAGTAATGAGATTTATCCAGTTTTATTGTTTTTGCTTAGAATAGTCTTGGCTATTTTGGGTCTTTTGTGGTTCCATATAAATTTTAGAACTGTTTTTTCCTATTTCTGTGAAGAATGTCATTCATATTTTGTTAGGGATTGCGTTAAATCTGTATATTCTTTTGGGTAATATGGACATTTTAACGCTATTGATTCCTCCAGTCCATGAACATGGAACATATTTTCTTTTTTGTTTTTCTGTGTCCCCTTCAATTTGTTGCATCAGCGTATTATAGTTTTCACTGTAGAGGTCTAGCATTTCTTGGGTTAATTCCTAGGTACTTTATTTTATCTGTAGCTATTATAAATGAGATTGCTTCTTCATTTCTTTTTCAGTTCTAACTGATTTCTGTTGAAATGGTCATATGGTTTTTGTACTTTATGTTGATATGATGTATCACATTGATTGATTTGCAAGTGATTTGCACTGATAATATGTTGAACCATCCTTGCATCCCAGGGATAAATCCCAGTTGGTCCTGATGATTTTTTTTTAATGTGTAGTTGGATTCAGCTTGCCAATATTACTTTGAGGATTTTTGCATCAATGTTCATCAGGGATATTGGCATGGAGTTTTCTTTCTTTGATGTTTCTTTGTCGAGTTTGGTAACAGGGTAATATTGGCTCCATAGAGTGAGTTTGGAAGAATTCTCTCCTCCTCTATTTTCCAGAACAGTTTTGGTAGGATTGGTATTAATTCTTCTTTAAATGTTGGGAAAAATTCAGCAGTGAAGGCATCAGTTCTTGGGCTTTTCTTTGCTGGGAGACATTTTATTACAGCTTCAATCTCATTACTTGTTATTGATCTGTTCAGGTTTTGAATTTCTTCATGGTTTAATCTTGGAAGGTTATATGTTTCTGAAAATTTACTGATTTCCTCTAGGTTTTACAACTTATTGGCATATGGTTTCTCATAGTAGCCACTAATGACCCTTTGAATTTCTGTGGTATTGGTTGTAATATCTCCTTTTTCACCTCTGATTTTATGTATTTGGGTCTTCTGTCTTTTTTTCTTAGTTTGGCTAAAGGTTTGTCAATTTTGTTTATCTTTTCAAAAAAACCAACCTTTTGGTAAGATTTGGTATTTTTCTTCATTTTTATTTCATGTATTTCTGCTCTGATCATTGTTATTTATTTTATTCTACTAAGTTTGGGCTTATTTTGCTCTTGCTTTTCTAGTTCTTTAAGATGCATTGTTATGTTGTTTATTTGAAGTTTTTCTACTTTTTTAATGCAGGCAGTTATTGCTATAGACTTTCCTGTTAGTACTGCTTTCACTGTATCTCACAGATTTTGTAATGCTTTGTTTCCATTAACATTTGTTTCAATAAATTTTTCAATCTCCTTCTTAATTCCTTCATTGATCCACTGGTCATTCAAGAGCCTATTGTTTAATTTTGATACGTTTTTATAGTTTCCAAAGTTTCTCTTGTTATTAATTTCTAGATTTATTTTATTCTTGTCAGAGAAGATACTTAATATGATTTTAATTTTCTGAATGTTTTAAGACTTGCTTCCCCATGTGTTGGGGAAAAGAAAGTGTATTTTGCAGCTGTTGAATGAAATGTTCTGTAAATATCTGTTAAGTCCATTTGGTCTACAGTGCAGACTAAGCGTGATATTTCTTTGTTGGTTTTCTGTCTGGATGATCTGTCCAATGCTGAAAGTGAGGTTTTGGGGTCTCCAGCTATTATTGTATGGGGGTTTATCTCTCTCTTTAGCTCTAATAATATTTGCTTTATATATCTGGGTGCTCCAGTGTTGGGTGCATATATATTTACAATTGTTATATTCTCTTTCTGAATTGATTCCTTTATCATTATATAATGACCTTCTTTGTTTCTTTATAGTTTTTGTTTTTTTGTTTTGAAACCTATTTTGTCTGATATAAGTATAGCTACTTTTGCTCTTTTGGGTTTCCATTTGCATGGAATATCTTTTTCCTTCCCTTTCTTTTTAATCTGTGTCTGCCTTTACAGTTGAAGTGTCTTTCTTGTAAGCAATCAATAGTTGGGTCTTTCTTTATTAAATCTATTCAGCTACTCTATGTCTTTCTTTGGAAACTTTAGTCAATTTATATTCCATGTCATTATTAATAAGAAAAGACTTACTCCTGCCATCTTGTTATTTGTTTTCTGGTTGTTTTGTTTCTTTTCTTTCTTCCTGAATTTCTTTTAGTGAAGGTGATTTTGGAATCTCTGGTAGTATGTTCCAATTTTTTGCTTTTTACATTTTGTGTATCCGTTGCATGATTTTTAATTTGTGGCTACCATTAGGCTTGCAAATAATATTTTATAACCTAGTATTTTAAACTAATGACAATACTGATTGTATAAACAAACTAATAAGCAAAGAGACAACTAAAAAGCTCTGAAATTTAGCTTCATTCCCTAGCTTTTTAACTTTTTGTTGTTTCTACTTATATCTTGTTATATTATGTCTGTCTGTGTCTTGAAAAGTTGTAGTTATTATTTCTGATCAGTTCAATTTAGTCTTTCTACTAAAGATAAGAATTGTTTATACATCACAATCATAATGTTGTAATATTAGTAATGTTTAGTAATTAGTAATATAACTTAGTGTTTTTCTGTGTGTTTAATATTACCAGTGAGTTTTGTACCTTCATATGAGTTCTTATTGCTCATTAATACCCTTTCTTTCAGACTGAAGAACACTCATTAGCATTTCTCATAGGACAGGTCTGGTGTTAATAAAATCCATCAGCTTTTATTTGTCTGGGAAAGTCTTTATTTCTCCTTCAAATCTGAAGGATATTTTCATTGGATACCCTATTCTAGTGCAAGCATTTTTGCCTCAACACTTTAAATATGGCATGTAACTCTCTCCTGGCCTATAAGATTTCAGTGGAGAAGTCTGCTGCCAGACATATTAGAGCTCCCTTGTGTGTTAATTTTTTAATGCTCTCTTGTTGCTTTTAGAATCATTTCTTTATCTTGACCTTTGCGAGTTTTATTATTAAATGCCTTGAGGTAGTCTTATTTGGATTAAATCTGCTTGATGTTCTATAACCCTCTTATACTTGAATATTGATATCTTTCTCTAGGTTTGAGAAGTTCTCTGTCATTATCTCTTTGAATAAACTTTCTACTCCGATCTCTTGTTTAAGATCCTCTTTCAAGGCCAGTACACTACAATTTGCCCTTTTGAGGCTATTTTCTAGATCATGTAGTCATCCTTCATTATTTTCTATTCTATTCTTTTTTGTTTTGTCTCCTCTGAGTCTGAATTTTCAAGTAGCCTGTCTTCAAACTGACTAATTCTTTCTTCTGCTTATCGATTCTGCTATTAAAAGATTCCGATCCATTATTTAGTATGTCAATTGCATTTTTCAGCTCCAGTATTCCTGCTTGATTCTTTTAAATTATTTCTATCTCTTTGCTAAATTTATATGATAGAATGCTGAATTCCTTCTCTGTGTCATATTTAATTTCATTGAGCTTCCTCAAATAACTATTTTGAATTCTCTGTCTGAAAGGTCACATATCTCTGCCTCTCCAGGATTAGTATCTAGTGAGCATCTTAATTCATTTGGTGAGGTCATGTTTTCCTGGATGGTCTTGATGCCTGTGGCCGTCCATTAATGTCTGGATGTTCATAGAGTCAAGTATTTATTGTAGTCTTCACAGTCTGAGCTTGTTTGTACTAATTTTTCCTGCGAAGGCTTTCCAAGTATTTGAAGGGACTTAGGTGTTATAACCTAAGTCTTTGGTCACTGCAGATATATATGCATTAGGGTGCACCCCAAACCCAGTAATGCAGTGGCTCTTGCAGACTTTTAGTCAAACTGCTTTTGCAGTTTTGGATATGATCCTGAAGGATTCCCTGGATTACCAGGCATAGACACTTTTCCTCTTTCCTTACTTTCCCCCAAACAAGTGCTCGCTCTCTCTCTCTCTCTCTCTCTCTCTCTGCTTAGCTGCCTGGAGCTGAAGGAAGAGGCTTAACACAAGCTGCCCTGTGGCCACCGCCACTGGAACTGTACGGTGTCAGTCTCGAAGGCAGCACATCACTGAGTCTCACCCAAGTCCTGCAGTGACAACTGCCTAGCACTGCCTATATTCACCCAAACCCCAAGGGTTCTACAATCAGCAGGTAGTGAATCTAATCAGGTTTGTACCCTTCTCTTCAGGGCAGTGAGTTGCCTCTGGCTCCAAGTGAGGTCTAGAGAAGCCTTCTGGGAGCCAAGGCGTGGAGTCAGGAATCTACTTGGTGCACTATTTTACTGTGGCTGACCTGGCAACCAAGCCACTAGGCCAGGCCCTTTCCACTCTTCCCTCCCCTTTCCTCAAGCAGGACTCTCTCACTGCAGCCACCACAAGTGGGAATGTGCTGGGTCACACCTGAAGTCAGCACAGTTCTGAGTCTTATCGAAGGCCCCTGGCAAGTACTGCCTGACTACCACTGCTGATTATTGAGGGCTGAAGGGCTCGTGAGTCAGCAGACCATGAATCCTACCAGGACTGGGTCCTTTCTGTCAAGGCAGCAGGTTCCCTTCTGGTCCAGAGTGTGTCCAGAAATGTTTTCTGGGAGGTAGGTCATGGAATTGGAGCCTCAGGACTCTTCCTGGTGCCCTATTATACTGTGGCTGAGCTGGTATTCAAGTTGCAAAACAGAGTCCTTCTATTCTCACCCCTCCTCTCCTCAAGGAGAGGGAGGAAGCCTCTTCTGGAGCTGCAGGCTATATTGCCTGGGGTTGAGGGAGGGGTGACACAAGGACTACATGGCCATTCAGGCTTGTATCTGATGCTCACTCCAAGTTCACTGGTTCTGAGCCTAGTACAGCACCAGAACTTGCCAAGAATTGCAGTCTTTGTGACCTAGACTGACTTTCTAGTTTATTAAGAACTCCAGAGCACTTTAGTCCATGATGGTGAGACTTGCCATAACTCACGTTCTGACAACTGGGATGGACAATTTGCCTCTGGCTAGGACTGGTCTAAATGTGCCCCTATGGTTACCAATTGAATTCTGACATGTGCTGTTTTCCACTGTGACAGGGCAACACTGAGTTCCAATGCAAAGTCCCAATATCACTGTGCCTTCCCTCCAGCAAGCACCATATTCTCTCTCTGTGTCTTGCAACTGCTGCCAGGAGGTGGGGGAAAGGTGCTGTAGGTGATTCAAGACTGTTTTTCTTGCCCTCTTCAGTGCCTCTTTCTTTAATATGATGTTAAAACCAGGTACTATGATGCCTTACCTGATTTCTGGTTCTTATGAAGGTGCTTTTTTGTGTGGATAGTTGTTCAGTTTGGTGTTCCTGTGAAGGGGATGATCACTGGAGTGTTTTATTCAGCCCTCTAGCTCTACCTCACTTGAACATGTGATTATTTGTCATCCATATATACCCTTCAGTAAAATGTCTCTTTATGTCTTTGGTTAATTTTCAAATTCAATTGTTTGTTGTTTTTCTTTAACTGTTGAGTTTTGAAAGTTGCTTGGATACTAATCCTTTGTCAGATATATGGTGTGCAAGTATGTTCCACTACTCTGTAGTTTGTCTTTCATCCTCTTAACAGGGTCTTTAACAAAACAAAGTTTTACAGTTTGATGAAATCCACTATGTCAGGTTCTCCTTTGACAGACTATGCTTTTGGTATCAAATCTAACAACTCTTTGCCTGGGGCTAGATCTGAAAAATTTTCTCTTGTTTTTTTCTAAAAGTTTTATTTTTATGTGTTACATTTATGACTGTGATACATTTTTAGTTATTTTTTGTATAAGGTGTGAGACAGGTTGAGATTCACTTTTCTTTTTTTTTCTCTATAAATGTGGAATAGCTCCAGCACCATTTGTTGAAAGGGCTATTCTTTCTCCATTGAATTGCTTTTGCATCTTTGTCAAAAATATGTTGGACAATGACACACCAGCAGAATAAAAAGGAAACCCATGAAATAGTCAAAAACATTTGCAAATCACATATCTGATAAAGGGTTAATATGCAGAATATATAAAGGGCTCCTAAAATTCAGCAACCAAAAGCAAACAACTCAAATTTTAAAAATGGGCAAGGATTTGTAAGACATTTCTCCAAAGAAGATATAAAAATGGCCAGGGAATGCATAAAAAGCTCAGCATCAATAATCATTAGGAAAATGCAAAGCAATGCTATAATGATATACTACTTTACACCTATTAGAATTGTTAGATGTTTTTTAAAAGAAAAGAAAACAAAAATGAGTGTTGGAGAGGATGTGGAAGAATTGGAACCCTCGTGTACTGTTGGTGATAAGGTGAAATAGCTACTTTGGAAAGCAGTATGGCAGCTCCTCAAAAAATTAAAAATAGAATTGCCATATAATTTATTATATTCCACTTCTGGGCATACATCTGAAAGACCTTAAAGCAAGAACTCAAGAACTCAAACGGTTAATAATGCATATTCAAAACAACATTATTTGCAATAGTCAAAAGGTGGGAAAAAATATCCATTAATACATAAATGGATAAACTTAACGTGGTATTTACAGTAGAATATTATTCAGCCTTAAAAATGAATAAAATTCTGACACATGCTATGACATGGATGAACCTTGAGAACATTATGCTAAGTAAAATATTCCAGTCACAAAAGGACAAATACTGTATGATTCTACTTATATGAGGTACCCAGAGTAGTCAAATTTATAGAGACATAAAATAGAATTGTGGTTGCCAGGGGCTGGGGGTAGGGTAAAGCATGGCGTTATTGTTAAATGGATACAGAGTTTCAGTTTTGCAGAATAAGAGGTCTGTGGCTGGATGGTGGCAATGGTTACACATTACGCCACTGAAATGTGCACTTAAAAATGAGTAAGAGGTAAATTTTGTGTTACGTATGTTTTACTCTAATAAAAAGAAGGAAAAAGTTGGACATATTGTGTGGGATTTTTCTGTTTTCTATTTTGCTCTGTTGATCTTTTTGTGTTTTCCTTGCCAATACTCCACAGTTTTGATACTGTAGCTTTGTAATACATATTTAAATAAAGTAGAATGACTTCTTTTATTCCTCCTCTTCTACATAAATTTTAGAGTAATTGTATACACACACACACATTTATGTAAATCTAAATCTTGTGAGATTTCGATGGAAGTTGCACTAAACCTGTACATCAGTTTTGGGAGAATTGACACCTTTACTGACTGAGTCTTCCAATCCATGAATCTGTTGTTTCTCCATTGATTTACATCTTCTCTGACTTATTTTATTAGCATTTTGTAATTTCCAGTATACAAGTTCTGTGAACATCTTTACCAAATTTACACAGAACTATTGCATCCTTTTGAGTGATTATTAAATTGTAGTATATTTTTAATTTTGTGTCCATATTAATGGAACAACTAGACAGAAAACCATTAAGAATATAAAAATTCAACAATGCCATCAAACAACAGGATCTAATAGACATGTGTAGAACATTCACCTGACAACAGTGGAATACATATTTTTTTCAATTCCCATGTAACATATGCCAAAATAGACTCTTCTTTTATAATTTACTTTCTGTTTAGAGTCCCTTCTTTAGCCACCCTTTTCAGGTAGATTTACTGGCAAAACATCCTTAGTTTTCATTACTTAAGAATGTTTTGATCTCTTCTTCATTCCTATGAAAGATATTTTCAATAGATATGGAATTCTGGGTTGATTTTCAGTATTTGAATGTTTTTGTGCCACTTCTTTCTGGTCTCCAGGATTTCTGATGAACAAACTGCTTGTTGTTCAAATTGTTTCTCTCCTATGGGTATGGTGCCATTTCTCTCACTGCTTTCAAGACAAAAACTGCTTTGTCTTTAGTTTTCAGAAATCTGACTATGACGTTTCTTAATGTGGACTTCTTTGGGTTTATCCAGTTTGGGGTTTACTCAGCTTCTTAAATCCGTAGACTTGTCTTTTTCCAGCTTGGGGAATTTTTAACATTATTTCTTCAAATACTTTTTCAGGCTTATCTTTTTTCTCCTCTCCTCCCAGGAATCTGAATTCACGAATGTTGGATCTTGTTTCATACTCTCCCAGGTCCCAAGTAGGAGGCTTTGGCTCTGAATTTTTTTTTTTTTTTTTGAGATAGAGTCTCACTCTGTCTCCCAGGCTGGAGTTCAGTGGTGCAATCTCGGCTCACAGCAACCTCCACCTCCAGGGTTCAAGCAATTCTCCCTGCCTTAGCCTCCCAAGTAGCTGGGATCATAGGCAAATGACACCATGCCCAGCTAATATTTGTATTTTTTAGCAGAGATGGGATTTTGCTATGCTGGCCAGGCTGGTCTTGAACTCCTGATCTCAGGTTATCTACCCACCTCTACCTCCCAAAGTGTTGGGATTACAGGCATGAGTCACCACACCTGGCTGGTTCTGATATTTTTGTTGTTGTTTTGTTTTGGGTTTTTTGTTTTCATCTATTTTCTCACTGCTCAGATTGGGTAATTCTATCATTCTATCTTCTGGTTCACTAATTCTTCCTTCTGCCCCATCCATTCTGATACTGAGCTTATGCATTGAGGTTTTTTATTTTATTTTATTTTATTTTAGTTACATATCTTATAGTTCTAAAATTTCTATTTGGTTTTTCTTTATGTCTTCTGTTTCTTTGCTGGTGGTTTTAGTTTCTTTACTATCTAGTTTTTGCTTACTTCATACATGTTCTTAATGTTTCTTGGAGAATGTTTATGACTGCTGCTTTACAGTACTTGTCAGATAATTCTAACATGCCTGTCATTTTAGTATTGATTGTATTTTTTTTTACTTTGTTTGAGATTTTCCTGGTTCTTGCCATTATGAATGCTTAATACTTGGCCATTTTGGGTATTATATTGTAAGAATCTGGATGTTATTTAAACCTTCTATTTTATCTGGATTTCTTTGATACTATCCAGCAGAGTAAGAGGGACACAGCTTTGTACCTGTCAGGGGAGGAGCCAGATGTTCAGGTTCCCCACTTGGCCTCTATTGGCAGCCAAGGGTCTTCATTACTACTGAGTGGGGGTGAGAATTCCAGGCCCCCTACTAGGCCAATGGCTCCATGGCTGGGAGAAGTAGATCTTCCTTATTGCTTTTGCCTCACATGGTCCCTATTAATACCACAGTGGGATAGTGGCCCCATTACTACTGGGCAATCAGGAAAATCGTCACTCCCACTAGGTCTTCTCTGGCAATGCCTTATCATGGAGAGTACCTCATCCCTGCTAAGTAAGTGTGGAAGTGCAATGAATTCAAACAGACGGTGAATTCTATGAAGTTCTATGAATTCAAACAGATGGTGAATTCACAGAATCAACCAACCCAGATCAAAAATACTCAAAAACAGAACAAAAATTGAAAAATAAAACGGTAAAAATAATGCAAATAAAAACAATACAGTATAACAACTATTTATACAACATTTACATTGTATTTGTCACTGTAAGTAATGTAGAGGGCTGGGCAAGGTGCCTCACACCTGTAATCCCAACATTTTTTGGAGGCCAAGGCAGACAGATCACCTGAGGTCAAGAGTTTGAGACCAGCCTGGTCAACATGATAAAACCCTGTCTCTACTAAAAGTACAAAATTAACCAGGCATGGTGGCGCATGCCTGTAATCCCAGCTACTCAGAAGGCTGAGGCTGAGAATCACTTGGACCCAGGAGGCAGAGGTTGCAGTGAGCTGAGATCGCACCACAGCACTCCAGCCTGGACAATAGAGCAAGGCTCGGTCTCAAAAAAAAAAAAAAACCGTAACGTAGAGATGATTTGAAACATATCAGAGGATGTGCATAGGTTATATGCATATGTCCTGCCATTTTATATAAATGTCTTTAGACTTTGAATTTTGGTATTTGCAAAGGGTCCTAGAACCAATTCTCTGTGGATATCAAGACATAACTGTACAAGATCCACGTACAACCACAAGTATGTGGTTTCCACTGATATTGCAGGGGTGGGACCTCATCACCACTTGGCAGGGAAAGAAGTCCTGATTTCCCTCTTGGCCTTCTCTGACACTAGCATGAAGACTGGTGAGGTTATAAGTCCAGGTTCTCTTGCTGGCATCGACAGGGTTGGGCTGAAGTAGAGTGGCTACTACCTAAAAGTATCATGTCTTCTTGCTAGGCGGCCCCTTTTCTGCTCCTTTGGTTAGGAAGAGCAGGTGCTTGATGGTTTTTTGTTTGTGTCTGTGTTCTGTCTGCACCCACTGGTTCTTCTCAGTTACCAGCTTCTTCAGCTCTGAGTCTGGGATACATGAAGCAAAAATAGAAGCCAGGCAATTCACCACCATGTAATTCCTTAGGTCCCAAAATCTATAGCCAGTGTGTTGCTTTTTGTCCATGTTTCATCTTCTTGTGTTTGTTTTATCTATAACGTACTTTTTAAGATGTACTTATGCGGAGAAATAGGAAAAAGTATGCCAACTTTCTCTTTCCAGAAACAAAATTTCCAAATGCCATGCCTTTGATTCTCTGAACAGAGACCCTAAATAAAGCAAAGTCATTTTAAATTGTTGAGGATTTTCACCAACATCTTTCTTCCCAGTTGTCTGTATTTCCATTTGTTATTAGTTTTTGTTTCTAGCCTTCTAAGGTAAATTCAGTTCACATCACTGCTTTAAAAACAAAAGCAATAAAAGCTTCTGTAACTAATTAGCAAATAATTTCCTGAACTTAATTTTTAGTTAAGGAAAAATAGAGAAGAAAGTATATCTTAGTTTTATGTTTAAATTTTTACTGCCTACGTAGACAGCTTTCAATTGGTCAGGCCAGGGGCTAAAATACTAGGTTTCAAAGTCAAGCCATCTGCATCTAAACCTAACTTCGCCACATACTAGTTAAGTGGTCTTAGGAAAGTAACATAACCTCTCCAACCTCCATTTCTTCCTTTTAAAAATGGAGAAAATATTAGTTCCCACATCTTAAAGCTATTGGGAGAATTAAGTGCCACATCCCAATCACAGACATTTCTCTCCCTTCAAAACTACCACTATTCTGAATTTGATAGTAATCCCTTCTTTATTTTTTAAAAGACTGATATCAACAAACGTGTATACGTAGGCACTATAATTTAAATGTAACCATTTCAGTTTCTTTTTTGAATAAATGGTTTATTTTGAAATAGTTTTTGATATAAGGAAAAGTTGCAAAGATAATAGAGTTCCCATATATCTCACACTCACTTTCCCCTATTGTTAACATCATACATTATTATTGTACATTTGTTGCAACTAAGCAGTGAATATTCCTGCCTTACACTTTACTGGAGTCCATAGTTTATTCAGATTTTTTTCATTTTGTTTGCTTGTTTGTTTTAGAGATGGAGTCTCCCCTCTGTTGCCCAGGCTGGGGTGCAGTGGCACAATCACAGCTCACTGCAGCCTCAACCTCCTGGTCTCAAGTGATCCTCCCGCCTTGGCCTCCCAAATGGCTGGGACTGCAGGCACATGCCACCATGCCCAGCTAATTTATTTCAGCTGTAAATATCAGGGCTTGCTATGTTGACCAGGCTGGCATATTTCCTTAGTTTTAATCTAATGTCCTTTTCTGTTCTAAGGTCGCATACCAGATACATTACATTTTGTCATCTTGTGTCATTAGGCTCCTCTTGACTGTGACAGTTTGTCAGTCTTTTCCTTTTGGTAACTTTGACAGTTTTGAGGAGTACCAGTCAGGAATTCTATAAAACATCCCTCAGTTGGGGCTTGTCTGATGTTTTTTCACTATTAGACTAGAGTTATGTGTTTTAGGGGGGAAGCGCACACAGGTAAAATGCCACTGTAATGACATCACATCTAAAGTATATGCTATCATCATGACTTAGGAAGGTTGATATTCACCTTGGTTACCTGACTGAGGCAATGTTTCGCAGGTTTCTCCCCTGCAAAGTCACTTCTCACTCTGCTTCCTGTGCTGTGCTCTTTGAAAGGAAGTCACTTTATGCAGCTCCTTCTTAATGGATAGGGAGTCATGCTCCACCTGCTTGAGGGTAAATTATCTACATAATTTATTTGGAACTTCTCTCCATGGGATTTTTATCTCATTTCTCTCATTTATTTATTCATTCAATTGTTTATTTGTATGAGCCTGGACTCACGGATATGTATTTTGTACTCTGAGTTATAAGCCAATACTACTTTATTTTGTTGCTCAAATTATCCAGATTTGATCATGGGGAACTCTTTCAGTTGCCTCTTACATCCTTTTGACATAAACTTCTCTGTGTGAGGTTTTTTGTTTTTTGTTTTTTGTTTTTTTTTTTATAGCACTTTTTTAGTTTCTTGGCATTACAAGATGCTCCAGACTCATCTTGTATATTTGTATTTTCTGCTCCAGTCCTAGTATCAGCCATTTCTCCAAGGATCCCTGGTTCATTTTACTGAAGAATGAAGAAACCAAAATCTGGATCCTGAGTATGCTCATTGTTACTGTGATGGTGTTGCTTCAAGGCCCTCTCCGTGCAGACATCAAGGTAATATATGTGTGTATATTAACCCATGTATATTCACATGCCTACAAATATTTCTATATGTATCCACCTGGATCAATATGAATCCAAACAAAAGCTCATACCAACCCCTCCAACTCTAATCCATCACCACATGGATCATTCCAGCCTTCCTCCTGGCGTGTCTATAATCTTTTACTGCAACACTGAAAAATTGCACCTTCTGGGGATTTTTTTCTAATAGATTTAGTAATAATTTTGATTGCCTACTTACATGCCTACTATTGCCTACTATCTGCTCTAGGTAAAAAGGATAGAGAAGTGAAAAAACAGACAAAATTTCTGCCCCTATGGAGCTTATGTTCTATTAGTCAATTCAAGTAAATGCAAATCCTCTCAACAGAAACATCTTAAGACCAGGCCTCATGTTCTGTATTTCTTACTTGCTTTTTAGCTCCGTGATATATTTTAAAAGATTATTTTTTATACGATTCCAGTATTGTTTTCAGCAAGAGAGTTGTTCAGAGTCTCCAGTCTTCTGTATGGCCACAAATGGAAATCAGCAAATTTTTTAAAAGTGAATTCCTTTTGAAGTTCATTTTATGAAATAATCCCTGGATTTTCACATCAACACTGCACATATATTTAAATGTATTTACCACCTAGCCTGATTTATGAACTCTTGTGCTTTTTCTTTTTCTTTTCTCACTTCTATGTGTGTGACCTTTCCACTTATTTGCTGAAGGCGTTCACAGTGCCTAAAATTGCACATTGGAGCAAAAATAATAAGAAGAAAGAGTCTGTGTATGGAGGAAGGGAGGAATGTGTAGGTTTATGCTAAAAGTCTTTTGATAATCAAAAGGGAAGGTCTTTAGGAAACTCAGAGATTATGCTATGACAAAAGAATGGAAAAAAGAATAGGAAAAGAACCAATCCACCTTGCCCTCTCTGTCCTCTTAACCCTGAAGCCCTGTCGCCTTAGCAAGGACAGGAGAGATGCCTGGGTTGTGGGGGAGATGTAAGGGAATCATTTGGAGAGGAGCAGAGGCAGCACCAGGAAGCCTCCCTGCTGGCAGCTCAGGACATGAGATCTGTGGAGACCAAGCACCTGCAGGCTTCTGATTCTTCAGGGAAGAATGAAACCTGTTTACTCCTTGCCCTGTGGTATGAGCCTGCCCTGGTCAGTTGCCTGCATGACGCCTGTGTATCATCCAGCAGAACCCAAGACTTCATTGAAGTTTATCCAAACTACCCTCTATGGATACCATCATCCTGTTTTCAACAGCACATGAAACATGAAGCAAATCAAAGGTTGGGGCCCTTGATACCTAAATAAATAGTAGGAGTGTTAGAATGAAAGCCCAAGCTGGAAACCATCGTTCTGAGCAAACTATCGCAAGAACAGAAAACCAAACACCACATGTTCTCACTCATAGGTGGGAACTGAACAATGAAATCACTTGGACACAGGAAGGGGAGCATCACACATGGGGGCCTATTGTGGGGAGGGTGAAGTGGGGAGGGATAGCATTAGGAGAAATACCTAATGTAAATGATGAGTTAATGGGTGCAACACACCAACAAAGCACATGTATACATATGTAACAAACCTGCACGTTGTGCACATGTACCCTAGAACTTAAAATATAATTAAAAAAAAAAAGAAAAGAAAAGGAATGAAAGCCCAGCATAAGTACCCAAGTGGAACTGGACATATACATATATATGCTACATCTATGCTACATACATGTGTGTGCATACATACACAAGCACAGTCTCATGAACACATACACCTTCTTCTTTATTTAGACATAGAGTAGAGATACATACCATTTGTTCATTGGTATTTATTGGGGATTTGCTGCAGGATACCAAAGGATACCAAAATCTACAGATGTTCAAGTCCTTTATGTAAAATAGTGTAGTATTTGTGTATAACCTACACACATCCTCTCACATACTTTAAATAATCTCTAGATTACCTATAATAACTACTACAATGTAAATGTCACATAAAGAGTTGTTACAGCATATTATTTAGGGAATAATGGCAAGAAAAATTCTGTACATGTTTAGTACAAACTCAACCATCTATATTTGTCAATATTTTCCATCCATGGTTGGTTGAATCCATGCAGAACCCACAGATACGAAGGGATGACTGCATATTCATTGTTTTTCTTTAAGTAAGGAAACTTTAAAACAATATTGCAGCCATTTATTATTTGGATGAGGGTGGGGATGGATCTGGCAGCTGGAAGCTAGTGTTCCTTCTATACCACACTCTGATCCTCAAAAGTCCTGTGGCAGGGACTTCCTAAGATGGACAAAAATCCACATCCTTTAGAAACACATTTAACTAAATTACTTATAATTGTAGTCTTTAAGGCTGAGTCTTACAATAGACTACACACCAAACCTTTTAAGGACTAGGAAGGCTCCTGGCAACAGTGAGGCCCACTGCACCAGATGCCAGGATTCAGGCAGCAAACCCAGCCATGGGGCCAGGAGCAGCTGCTGTAGCAGCCAATTAAAATGGATTCTCCTGAAGAAAAGGACTTTGACGGGAGAGATGGGAACTTCATGTGCAATAAAAGCAAACCCTGCCGCTGTTTCTACTTTTATTAACCATGAGCTAAAAATACCAAATGAACATCAACAAACCCACACACTTCATCCATCTCTGTCCTCAGAGGAATGCCAGCAAATCTGCATCCCTTCCAGGGAAATGTCTGACCAGAGAAGGCAGAACCTCAGAGAGCCAAGAGGAGGAAGAAGAAACTTGGAAATTGATTCTGGACAAAGATTTTCCACAGAGAAAATATTTCACCAAGAATTATTATAAAATGAGTTTTTAGGTATTAATCTACTAATGCTTATGAAATACGAGTATTTGAAAGGAGTCTCTGGAGTACCTCTCCATCAACAATAGGAGAAAATTTGTGAGCAATTTTGGAAGCATTTTATATCCAGATCTTACCATTCACCACGTGAAACAATTACTTTTTTGGGCACTCACAAAATACACATGGTTAGAGATAGCAGGAGCTTCATAAGAATTGGAGTACCTAAGAGACTCCAGAGACGCAGCACGCAAATGGCTAGTCATCCATCCTTAAGATGTTTTTCAGTGTTTACAACATGCAGTGCACTCCTTCAGTAACTATCTGTGTTGTTCTTTCTTGCTCCAAAGGGGAGGACTTAACATAAACAAGAGATGATAATACTAACAAATGAGTCCAGTAACAGACATTTATCCCCAGTGTAACCTAAGAGCAGAAGGTGTAATTCACTCTGCAGGGGGCAGAATTTGGACAGGAGGTGTCAGGTAAAGCTTCCTTTTAAACATTGGTTTCTTTTGCAGAAAAATCCAGGGCCCTTTATTTCTGCCTGATAGGAAATTCTTGATGAATTGTCCTCACCTTTTATATCCAGCTTATGTCTTGCTTTGTTAATTCCCATATGCTCCAGGCTACTTACCTTCCTGATCTAATAGATAAGCACCAAGAATGTTCTCAACCCATCATGGCTCAGTTTATTTAACCATTACCCACTTCCCAGGACTACTGTGATTAAACCAAATGTGAGCATTAGTGAATACTCCTACATTGTATTTAAAGACTTATCCCAAGTGTCAGGCATGCCCATGGCTGCCAAGCACTTCACCCTGTGAGAATTGTCTTTTTTAACATGTAAATAAAGGAAAAAATATCTCCTTATTATGTATAATGGAAAGTCCAGTGTCTCCAAAGATGAGGAGGCAGCTATGCTAAGACCTGCACAAGCAGCTGCCCGAGAGTGACCCATCAGAGCGGAAAGATGCCTTCAGAAGGAAAGATTGCTTTACAGAAATGCAGCTTTCTGTCAGTGTCCTGTGATCCCAGGCTGCAGAGTCTGTGAACACAGCATTATCCCTTCAACTGCTGGTTGTTTGGGTACATACATGGAGAAATCATATCAGGGTGAATAACAGTACCCCAATTATTCTAACCACAAGCTCAAAGAGATTCAGCTAAAGAATAACCCTAGACTTTTAAGTAATATTTTTTAAAGATAACGTGAGTATGCGTGTGTGTATGTGTGTAATATTATTCAAATTTTTATGTGATTACATTTCATAAGAATATTATTTCTGAAATCAGTTATTTTCTATTCCCCTAACTCAACAATTCCACTCCCATTTATGTACTATATTAGGGCAATTATCCTCAAGTATAATTAAGAAGCTAAAAAATGAGCACAGAAAGTCCTTGTGACCACATACAAGCAGACTGCCTTATAATTGAATTGCATGAATCAGGTAAAAAGAAAGAAAGAAGAGAAAAGTTATTCCAACTCTAAAACCTCCAACTGACTATCCTACAGTCATGGATTGTTCACAAACATGGACTCTTAGTTTTATTGTCATTTACTTTGTACATTCACATCAGTAAAGTTTAGTCATTTGATTCATGCTTCAAAATTTTTTAATTGCAAAGTTTTCATGACTTGAAAATGGAAAACTCTTGAATTAGAAAGACTGTTCACATTTATGTGTCTGTCTATTGGTGCTAAAAATGATTTCTACATTTACATTCCAATCTAGGATTGCTCTCAGAGAATTCTGAAATGCTTTCTATATTTGGTAGGACTGCATCAGAAACAAAAATATGCACATTTATTTCTTGAAGGATCACACCATGCTTAACATGTAATTCCAGCTCCCCCTTCCTTTTTTCGTGGGGAAAAAAATGCTTTCAAGGTATGGATGGCACATGCCATTTGGCCTCAGACCAAAAATCATCTGAGGATCTGTGACTTCCTAGAAAGATGGGTGTCAGTCACAGAGGTCCTGGTTCAGAGGATGAGGCACACAAAGCCTCCTTATGTCAGGAGGGTGCTAGAGTCAAGATTCTCATCCTCTCCCTTCCCATCTAATCTCTCTTCTTAAGAAGCACTTAAGGCACACAAAGTAAGTGTTGGGTGAATATTCCAGAATTAGCAAAGTGTGCTGAGACTTCTAATCATTTCACAACATTGTTCTCCCCTTCTTTCTTCATATCTGAGTATTCGTGGAGTGAATGGCTGCTCTTCTCCAGTCCACTTTTCCCAGCTAAGTGAGGTTGTGTGGTTGTGTGATTGAGTGTTGGCCAATGGTGTGTGAGCAGAAGCTATTCCCCAAAGGAAACTGCATCCCCTACGCTGCTCTTTCCCTCACTCCTTGGACTGAACAACACTGACCACCCCAAGATGAAGGCAAATCCCTAGGGAGTGATAAAGCCACAAGATAAAGGATCCAGGTTCTTTGAATGACATCATGAAACAAAGTCACCTACTTTTGAGCTGTTACATGACAGAAAAATATTAATAAACTTCTATTTTGTTTAAACAATGGTGTTTTCAGTTTGTTGATGACAGTTCCATTAGTATCCATACTAGCATCCACAGCAATTAATTGAACATATATTTGATTGTCTCCGTTCTTTGTGCTAGGTACTGTGCTACTCTCAGTGGGAAAAAAATGAGAAGATATACTTCTTGCCCTTAAGGAGGTTGAAAACTAGTAGAAAATGATATGCATAGAAGTAACTACAAAGCAAGGGAGCATGCAAGAATGCACCAGAGAAGGAAGACAGCATAAAATTCTGTCAATCTCATAAATCTGTAACCAACATCATTTCTTGAATGCCCAGTATGTGGAATGACAAGCCAGCCTCCATGAAAATGATAAGGGCAGTGAAGCTTATTTACACCCCTCTTTTTTGCCTATTTCATATTTCTTCCTCCTTTCCCAGGCACCCAGAGCCTTCCATCTTCTATAAACCTCCCTTGCAGTGTCCCAGCAGCTTTGGATGGTACCCTATGCCCATACTCCCATCAATATATGCATGTCAAGTTTCTTTGTTCTCAGGCTCTTACTGCCTCTGGTTCTTACTTAACAGGTGTTAAAGGTGTACTGTGGTGCTGCTTCTTTAGTAATAATAGCTAGCATTTCTTGAACATTTATTATGTACCAGGTACTATTCTAAGCTCTTTCTATGTAACTCATTTAATATTCACTGAAATCCCATGACAAAGCTACTGTTAGTAGGAAAACAGGCTCAGACAGGTTCAGAAATTTGTCCAAACTCACACAGCAAATAAGTGGTTTGTATTTGAACCCAGGCAGCCTGATTCCTGAGCATCCAGAATCTATCCTCTTAACTGCATACAGCACAACTTTTAGCATTTTGTCAGTCATCTTTGGAAAATAAGAGTTTTTAATGCTAAGTGTTGTGCTCACAGGAGTTAAAACTACTTTGGCAGGGCAATAAGAAAAGATAATTTGCATAAAAAGTCCTCACATCAGATCTTGTAGATAAAAATCTACCAAAGACGTGCCAAACGAAGTGCACTGTTTCTCTTCACAAGGTTAAATGAAGACTCTTGAGGAGATAAAAGATTCCCTCATCTCAAGAACTTACTACCCAAATGGCACTTGTAGTCTGTCTATTCCAGCGATGATCTGGTGCTCATTTAAGGAAGGAGTGCGCTCCTATCAATAGGAAGATGATGTGCTTGGGTCCCATTCTATAGGATGGCAATATTTCCCAAATTGGAGTATGTTTTGATTGTCTCTTCTTCACTCCATTGGTGAGGGAGGCATTCCCACACTGGACTTATAGGGATGGCAGAACACACACCACCCAGCACTGGGCAGATTATATCCCAGCAGTTTGTCAGTCACATAGATGCACAAACTGTGGAAGAACACCGCACTCCACTCTGGGCAGTGGGGGAGAGTCGCATTTGGGAACAGAGTGAACAAGCAGGGTTGTGGGAGGCAGGCTTTGTAGAACCAAGAGGGTGAGGTGACCCTTGATTCCTGCAGAATCATGTGCTTGGCTTGTTTTAATAATCTTGCAGGCAGGGAACTAAAGCCTGCTATTGAGGGATAAGCAGACACTGTGCCTGGTTCCTCTGATAAGCAGTGTTGTTTGGCTGGAGGACTTTATCCACAGGAGTAGAATGGAGGAGGGGAGAGCTTGTGATTAGGCCATTAAAAACTCTCCCAGTTTCAGATGGCAAAGAAGCACATAATGCTGAATCTTAATTTCAAGCCTGTTAGCAAAAGTTGGAGGACAGTCATGGGTGATAGCAAGATGTGTTCATGTGCTTCACAACACACACATAGGTATATTGATTATCTAGTGAGAACATTACTCCTTTTGCTAGAATTGAATGAGAATTTCATTAAATCCTCAGATTTTGTCAAGGAGGAAGTTTGGGGTTGATGCCATTGTGCATTTACCAGCTCTCAAAGACTTGCTCATCTCCATTTCAAACAATAACAAGGCAAGTCCAAAACCTTTTCCGTGGGCAGTTAATATTGTCTACCCAGAATTTAAAAATATTGTTTCCTTTTCATTGCATTAATATTTGTTGTTTACCTTCTGCTTATAGAGATGCTGATATTCTAATTACAATAGTGATATAGTTGCCTTTTAAATAAGTAGGAATTTAAAACACAGGAAATAAAAGAATATCAAGTAAATAATACTATAATAAATAGTACAGAGAAAAGTATAGTTATTAAACAAGACCCCAACATTTGGGAAATTCTTCAATATGAGATAAAGGTTTTCCTAGCTCATCCACTACGGGCACAGTGATAATGACTGTTAATATTAACTGAATACATTAAGTTTGGATATGAATGCTATCTGAGGAAGTTCTAATTCAAGACCCTCAAAGACTAAAGATTACAGAAAAAGTTTAGTTGCAAAGATCAACACTTATATAATGAAATCAATTATATATAGTCTATCAAATGTAAATAACCACACACATCTGTAGTTCAAGTAATGGTATTGACTATTGTTTCCCTATCTCAGGGAATGAGTGAAAACTAAATTGGAGTGCTAGAGGTTAAGTCTCTATTCTGATTGTAATCTTTTTGTGATTTAGGCTACAGTTTTAATTTCTTTGTCATGTGCTTTATGCATTTTTTTGAAATGATACAGCATAGTGCACACAAGATAAGTAGGGCTTTATTGCAAGACAGACCTGGGTTCAAATCCTGCCTCTGCCATCCACTTGCTGGGTGACTTTGAAAAAATTATTTAGCCTCTCTGTACCTTGCTTCTTCATCTGTAAGAAGAGATTATACTTCATTTGAAGAAATTGTCTGAGCAGTAGAACTGGTATGTAAAAAGGGCTCTGTATAGTGCCTAGCAGCACAGTAAGCTCCTGAGAGCTGGCACATGCAACAATTTGCTTAAAGTTTGAGGTTTAAAGTTTAATGCTTCTCCTTCTGAGCTGTAGTTAGCATTAAGTATTTCACTCTCTCTGTAATTCTCTTATTTGTTGCCACAGAAATATGAAATCCAAGGACTCTGTAGATAGAAGTCTCCTCCTTTGTCAATGCCTCCTAGCAATTCCCTCTGCAAATTACCTCTTAGAAAAACACCAAAGACATGGAATCAACCTAAATTCCCATCAAGGATAGACTGGAAAAAGAAAATGTGGTACATATACATCATGGAATACTATGAGGCCATAAAAAAAAAAATGGGATCATATCCTTTGAAGGGACATGGATGGAGCTGGAGGCCATTATTCTTAGAAAACTAAAACAGAAATAGAAAACCAAGTAATACATGTTCTCACTTATAAGTAGGAGCTAAATGATGAGAATACATGAACACATAGAGAGAAACAAAACACCCTGGGGACTTTCAGAGGATGGAGGGTCGCAGAAAAGAGAAGATCAGGAAAAATAACTAAGTAATTCATCACCCAAGTACTAGGATTCATACTTGAGTGATGAAATAATCTGTACAACAAACCTCCATGACACCGGTTTACCTATGTGACATACCTGCACTTGTACCCTGAAGTTAAAATAAAAGTTTTTTTTTGTTTTTTTGTTTCTTTTTAAAGAAAACACCTGCTCTAGCTATAGGTGATGTGATTTCTTACAGTCAAATTTGCTTTAAGTAGGGAGAAAGTCTCTGTCATAGCTGTTTATACATTATGAGCAAGGTGCCCAGGATAAAAGCTTCTGAATGGCTCACAGGAAAGTTTGAGACCTGAAAAAATGTATTGGTACTGGCATATGCAAATAAAAATCTTACTAAATCAAAACTGATAAAAGTTTACTTAACTACAAAGCATAACATTATGCTGTAGTGGACTGAATGAGATATCCAGCACTGACCTCCAGAATCCATAAATATTACCTATTTGGAAAAAAAAACAAAAAACAAAACAAAAACCTTTGCAGAAATAAGTTAAGGACGTTTAGATGAGGAGATAATCTTGGATTATCTGAGTCAGCCCTAAGTGCCAACACAAGGGTCCATAGAACAGGGAGACAGAGGAGGAAGTTATCACACAGAGGAGAAGGTGATGTGGAAATTGAGGCAATGAATGAAGTGATACACCTACAAACCAGAAAATGCCAACAGCCTCCAGAACCTGGGACAGTCCAGGAAAACCCTCTGCTGTAGATCCTAGAGCAGGCACAAACCTGTCAACACCTTGATTTTAAGCTGTGAAATTGATTTCTTAAATTTACTATTATACATTTAGTTCTGGAATACATGTGCAGAATGTGCAGGTTTCTTACAAAGGTATACATGTGACATGGTGGTTTTATTCACCCATCAACCTGTCATCTACATTAGGTATTTCTCCTAATGCTATCCCTCCCCTAGCCCCCCACCCCCTGATAGGCCCCAGTGTGTGATGTTCCCCTCCCTGTGTCCATGTGTTCTCATTGTTCAACTCCCAATTATGAGTGAGAAAATGTGGTGTTTGGTTTTCTGTTCTTGTGTTAGTTTGCTGAGAATGATGGTTTCCAGCTTCATCCAAGTCCCTGCAAAGGACATGAACTTACCCTTTTTTATGGCTGCGTAGTATTCCATGGTGTATATGTGCCACATTTTCTTTATCCAGTCTATCACTGACGGGCATTTGGATGGGTTCCAAGTCTTTGCTATTGTGAATAGTGCAGCAATAAACATATGTGTGCATGTGTCTTTATAGTAGAATGATTTACAATCCTTTGGGTATATACCCAGTAATGGGATTGCTGGGTCAAATGGTATTTCTTGTTCTAGATCCTTGAGGAATCACCACACTGTATTCCACAATGGTTGAACTAATTTACACTTCCACCAACAGTGTAAAAGTGTTCCTATTTCTCCCCATCTTTGCTGGCATCTGTTGTTTCCTGACTTTTTAATGATCGCCATTCTAACTGGCATGAGATGGTATCTCATTGTGGTTTTGATTTGCATTTCTCTAATGACCAGTGATGATGAGTTTTTTTTTTTTCATATTTATTGGCTGCATAAATGTCTTCTTTTGAGAAGTGTCTGTCATATCCTTCACCCACTTTTTGATGGGGTTTTTTTTTCTTGTAAATTTGTTTAAGTTCCTCGTAGATTCTGGTATTAGCCCTTTGTCAGATGGATAGATTACAAATATGTTCTCCCATTCTGTAGGTTACCTGTTTGCTCTAATGATAGTTTCTTTTTCTGGGCAGAAGACCTTTAGTTTAATTAGATTCATTTGTCAGTTTTGGTTTTCGTTGCCACTGCTTTGGTGTTTTACTCATGAAGTCTTTGCCCCTGCCTATGTCCTGAATACTACTGCCTAGGTTTTCTTCTAGGGTTTCTATGGTTTTAGATCTTACATTTAAATCTTTAATTCATCTTGAGTTAATCTTTGTATAGGGTGTATGGAAGGGGTCCATTTTCAGTTTTCTGCATATGGCTAGCCGGTTTTCCCAAAACCACTTATTAAATAGGTAATCCTTTCCCTATTGCTTGTTTTTGTCAAGTTTGTCAAAGATCGAATGGTAGTAGATATGTGGTGTTATTTCTGAGGCCTCTGTTCTGTTCCATTCATCTATATATCTGTTTTGGTACCAGTACCATGCTGTTTTTGTTACTGTAGCCCTGTAGTATAGTTTGAAGCTAGGTAGCGTGATGCCTCCAGATTTGTTCTTTTTGCTTAGGATTTCTTGGCTATGCAGGCTCTTCTTTGGTTACACGTGAAATTTAAACTAGTTTTTTCTAATTCTGTGAAGAAAGTCAATGGCAGCTTGACGGGGATAGCATTGAATCTATAAATTACTTTGGCCAGTATGGCCATTTTCACAATATTTATTCTTCCTATCCATGAGCATAAAATGTTTTTCCATTTGTGTCCTCTCTTATTTCGTTGAGCAGTGGTTTGTATTCTCCTTGAAGAGGTCCTTCCTATCCCTTGTAAGCTGGATTCCTAGGTATTTTATTCTCTTTGTAGCAATTATGAATGGGAGTTTTCTCATGATTTGGCTCTGTTTTTCTGTTATTGGTGTATAGGAATGCTTGTGGTTTTTGCACATTGATTTTGTATCCTGAGACTTTGCTGAAGTTGCTTATCAGCTTAAGAAGATTTGGGGCTGAAATGATGGAGTTTTCTAAATATACAATCATGTCATCTGCAAATAGAGACAATTTGACTTCCTCTCTTTGTATTTGAATATCTATTATTTCTTCCTCTTGCCTGATTGCCCTGGCCAGAACTTCCAATACTATGTTGAATAGGAGTGCTGAGAGAGGGTATCCTTGTCTTGTGCTGGTTTTCAAAGGGAATGCTTCTGGCTTTTGCCCATTCAGTATGATATTGGCTGTGGGTTTGTCATAAATAGCTTTTATTATTTTGAGATACGTTCCATCAATACTAGTTTATTTAGAGTTTTTTGCATGAAGGGGCATTGAATTTTGTCAAAGGCCTTTTCTGCATCTATTGAGATAATCATGTGGTTTTTGTCATTGGTTCTGTTTATGTGATGGATTATGTTTACTGATTTGCATATGTTGAACCAGCCTTGCATCCCAGGGATGAATCTGACTTGATGGTGATGGATAAGCTTTTTGATGTGCTACTGGATTCGGTTTGCCATTATTTTATTGCAGATTTTTGCATTGATATTCATCAGGAATATTGGCCTGAAATTTTGTTTTTTGTGTGTGTCTCTGCCGTTTTGGTATCGGGATGATGCTGGCCGCATAAAATGAGTTAGGGAGGAGTCCCTCCGCTTCTATTGTTTGGAATAGTTTCAGAAGGAATTGTACCAGCTCCTCTTTGTACCTCTGGGAGAATTCGGCAGTAACTCCGTATAGTCCTGGGCTTTTTGTGGTTGGTAGGCTATTAATTACTGCCTTAATTTCAGAACTTGTTATTGGTCTATTCAGGGATTTGACTTCTTTCTGGTTTAGTCTTGGGAGGGTGTATGTGTCCAGGAATTTATCCATGTCTTCTATATTTTCTAGTTTATTTGCATAGAGGTTTTTATAGTATTTTCTGATGGTAGTTTGTATTTCTGTGGGATCAGTGGTGATATCCCCTTTATCTTTTTTCATTTTTGTCTATTTGATTCTTCTTTCTTTTCTTCTTATTAATCTGGCTAGTGGTCTATTCTGTTACCATTTTCAAAAAAACAGCTCCTGGATTCCTTGATTTTTTGAAGCATTTTTTTGTGTGTCTATCTCCTTCAGTTCTGCTCTGATCTTAGTTATTTCTTGTCTTCTGCTAGCTTTTGAATTTTATTTGCTCTTGCTTCTCTAGTTATTTTAATTGTGATGTTAGGGTGTCGATTTTAGATCATTTCCCCCTTTCTCATGTGGGCATTTAGTGCTGTAAATTTCCCTCTACACACTGCTTTAGCTGTGTTCCAGAGATTCTGGTATATTGTGCCTTTGTTCTCATTGGTTTCAATGAACTTATTTATTTCTGCCTTCATTTTGTTATGTACCCAGTAGTCCTTCAGGAGCAGGTTGTTCATTTTCCATGTAGTTGTGTGTTTTTGAGTGAGTTTCTTAATCCTTGTTTTAATTTGATTGCACTATGGTCTGAGAGACTGTTAGGATTTCCATTCTTTTGCATTTGCTGAGGAGTGTTTTACTTCCAATTATGTGGTCAATTTTAGAATAACTGTGATGTGGTGCTAAGAAGAATGTATATTCTGTCAATTTGGGGCGAAGAGTTCTTTTATATCTATTAGGTCTGCTTGGTCCAGAGCTGAGTTCAAATCCTGAATATCCTTGTTAATTTTCTGTCTCATTGATCTATCTAATATTGACAGTGGGGTGTTAAAAGTCTCCCACTATTATTATGTGGGAGTCTAAGTCTCTTTGTCGGTCTCTAAGAACTTGCTTTATGAATCTGGGTGCTCCTGTATTGGATGCATATATATTTAGAATAGTTAGCTCTTCTTGTTTCATTGATCCCTTTACCATTGTGTAATGCCCTTGTCTTTTTTGCTCTTTGTTGTTTTAAAGTCTGTGTAATCAGAGACTAGGTTTGCAACCCTGTTCTTTTTTTTTTTTTTTCTTTTCATTTGCTTGGTAAATATTCCACCATTCCTTTATTTTGAACCTATGTGTGTCTTTGCACATGAGATGCGTCTCCTGAATACAGCACACCAATGGCTCTTGACTCTTTATCCAATTTACCAGTCTATGTGTTTTAATTGGGGCATTTAGCCCATTTACATTTAAGGTTAATATTGTTATGTGTGAATTTGATTCTGTCATTATGATGTTTTCTGGTTATTTTGCCTGTTAGTTGATGCGGTTTCTTCATAGTGTCAATGGTCTTTACAATTTGGTATGTTTTTGCAGTGGCTGGTACCAGTTGTTCCTTTCCATATTTAGTGCTTTCTTCAGATCTTGTAAGGCAGTCCTGGTGGTGACAAGATCTCTCGGCATCTGCTTGTCTGTGAAGGATTTTATTTCTCCTTCACTTATGAAGCTTAGTTTGGCTGGATATGAAATTCTGGGTTGAAAATTCTGTTCTTTAAGAATGTTGAATATTGCCCCCTGACTCTTTTCTGGCTTATATACTCTCTGTAAAGAGATCCATTGTTAATCTTATGGGCTTCTCTTTGTGGGTAACCCAACCTTTCTCTCCGTCTGCCCTAAACATTTTTTTTTATTTCAACCTCGGTGAATTTGATGATTATGTGTCTTGGGGTTGCTCCTCTCAAGGGGTATCTTTGTGGTGTTCTCTGTATTTTCTGAATATGAATGTTGGCCTGTCTTGCTATGTTGAGGAATTTCTCCTGGACAGTATCCTGAAGAGTGTTTTCTAACTTGGTTCCATTTGTTCCATCATTTTCACGTACACCAATAAAACGTAGGTTTGGTCTTTTCACATACTCCCATATTTCTTGGAGGATTTTTTTCATTCCTTTTCTTTCATTTTTCTCTAATCTTGTCTTCATACTCTATTTCATTAAATTGATCTTCAATCTCTGATATCCTTTCTTCCCGCTTGATCGATTTGGCTATTGATACCTGTGTATGCTTCATCAGGTTCTCATGCTGTGTTTTTAAGTTCCATCAGATCATTTATGTTCTTTTCTTATTCTAGTTAGCAATTCCTCTAACCTTTTTTCAAGGTTCTTAACTTCCTTGCATTGGGTTAGAACATGCGCCTTTAGCTTGGAGGAGTTTGTTATTACCCACCTTCTGAAGTCTACTTCTGTCAATTCATCAAACTCATTCTCCATCCAGTTTTGTTCCCTTGCTGGTGAGGAGTTGTGATCCTTTAGAGGAGAGGAGGCATTCTGGTTTTTGGAATTTTCAGCCTTTTTGCACTGGTTTTTCCTCATCTTCATGGATTTATCTACCTTTGGTCTTTGATGTTGGTGACCTTTGGATGGGGTTTCTGTGTAGACATCTCTTTTGTTGATGTTGATGGTATTCCCTTCTGTTTGTTAGTTTTCCTTTTAATAGTCAGGCCCCTCTGCTGTAGGTCTGCTGGAGTCTGCTGGAGTTTGCTCCAGACCCCATTTGCCTGAGTATCACCAGTGGAGGCTGCGGAACAGCAAAGATTGCTGCCTGTTCTTTCCTCTGGAAGCTTCATCCCAGAGGGGCACTCACTAGATGGCAGCCGGACTTCTCCTGTATGACATGTCTGTTGACCCCTGCTGGGAGCTGTCTCCCAGTCAGGAAGCACAGGGATCAGGGACCCACTTGAGGAGGCAGTCTGTCCATTAGCAGAGCTCAAGTGCTGTGCTGGGAGATCCACTGCTCTCTGCAGAACTGGCAGGCAGAAACATTTAAGTCTACTGAAGCTGCGCTCACAGCCACCCCTTCCCCCAGGTGCTCTGTCTCAGGGAGATGGGAGTTTTATCTATAAGCCCCTGACTGGCATTGCTGCCTTTCTTTCAGAGATGCCCTGCCCAGAGAGGAGAAGTCTAGAGATACAGTGTGGCTACAGCAGCTTTGTGGCACTGTGGTGGGCTCCGCCCAGTTCGAACTTCTCAGTGGCTTTGTTTACACTGTGAGGGGAAAAATGCCTACTCAAGTTTCAGTAATGGTGGATGCCCCTCCCCCCACCAAGCTGGAGCTTCCCAGTTTGACTTCAGACTACTGTGCTGGCAGCGAGAATTTCAAGCTAGTGGATCTTAGCTTGCTGGGCTCCATGGGGGTGGGATCTGCTGAGCTAGACGACTTGGCTTCCTGGCTTCAGGCCCCTTTCCAGGGGAGTGAAAGGTTCTGTCTCGCTGGCATTCCAGTAGCCACTGGAGTATGAAAAAAACCTCCTGAAGCTAGCTTGGTGACTGCCCAAATGGCTGCCCAGTTTTGTAGTTGAAACCCAGTGCCCTGGTGGCGTAGACACCGGAGGGCATCTCCTGGTCTGCAGGTTGAAAGACCATGGGAAAAATGCACTATCTGAGCCGGAATGCACTGTTACTTATGGCACAGTCCCTCAAGGCTTCCCTTGACTAGGAGAGGGAGTTCCCCAAGCCCTCGCACTTCCTGCATGAGGCGATGCCCACCCTGCTTTGGCTCGCCTTCCATGGGCTGCACCCACTGTCTAACCAGTTCCAGTGAGATGAACCGGGTACCTCAGTTGGAAATGCAGAAATTACCTGCCTTCTGCATTAATCTCGCTGGGAGTTGCAGACTGGAGCTGTTCCTATTCGGCCATCTTGCCAGCCAAAATTGATTTTGGACTTCTGGCCTCCATAATTCCAAGAGAATACGTTCGATTGTATTAAGCCACCCAACTTGTTACAGCACCTACAGGAAACTGACACAGATGCCGAATGGTCTGCATCTCAGCTATCATAGCAATAACATAATGAAGCTCACACCATAAGACTATCAACTCATAACAACTCTCAACTTTATAAAAATTCTTTCATAAATTAAATAGCCAAAAATTATACATAATATGGGAAGTGTGGTTATATTTTAATATGTCTGATACGGTGAAAAGCAAAGCCTCTAAAAATAAAAGATCTTAGGAATATAAATGTCTTAACATGTTCCTGAGTCTGTGGGTCCTGAGGTGCTCTCTAATTACTTGGAAACACTCCCAGTGTCATCTGTAGTTGGATTAATTAACTCCCAGCTTAAGTAATTGGGAGTAACAGCTATTTCATTGTTAAACCACAGACACATTGCCCTCCCTCCCACATACCAGAATAGGGAGATTAAGCACATGGCCAGAGGAAAAAATAAATGTACTTTTGATGAGAATAACTTTTTTTGGCCCAGCTTTACTATTAATTAGTATTTTCACGAGAACTCTAGCCAAGTTATGAAATGTATTTAGGTAATCCCAAGTACAACAAGTAGACAGGTAGAATGTCTAAATCTCAAAAGTAGAATGTCAAAATCTCAGAATGTCAAAATCTGTTTGACATTACAGCTGGCTTGTGGCATTGAACAATTTTTTCCTTGTCTTATACTTTTCTGTGTATCTTGAATTTTTAAACAATAAGCAATAATCCCCTCTCAAATCAGAAAAAATAGAAATAAAGATGAACACCCTAAATTTACTTAGTTTCTATTTATGCTCAAATATGGAACCTTGGACCCCAGTTACTTTGCTTCAGTGCTTACTTGCTATCAAAGAAGCCTCCTTTGTATTGACTGAGCCCCAAACCTGCTCTAAGGTTTGCTGGCCTGGTTCCTTAGACATACTGACTGCCCCACTTTACTCTATCACTTAGAGCAGGAAAGAGCACCATAGAGTATGGCTTATTAAGGTCTCTATCATGGTATAACTGAGCAAGTCAGTGCTGAGACACTTTCTAACACTTTCTAAGAAAACCTACCATTTATACAGCAACTTTTTTTTTTTTTTTTCTTGAGACAGAGTCTTTCTCTGTCACCATATTGGCCAGGCTGGTCTCAAACTCCTGACCTCAAGTGATCCACCTACCTCAGCCTCCCAAAGTGCTGGAATTACAGGTATGAGCCACCATGCCTGGCCTGCAGCAACATCCTTCTAACTGAAACAAATTTGATTCTTGGTCTCCCTTTGACTTATGAGATGGCCCGAGGAACCTTGTTTTAACTCAAAATTAATTCTAAATAACTATAAGTCTTTATTATTCTTATCAAGATCTTACATGTGGTCTTCTATTCAGGTAGAGACTAATCCACAAGGTTGGCAAGTTACACACAGAGAGAGGTAATTTACCTTCCTAACCAGTTTCAGTTTCATAAACACAGCACCATTAGTTTCACCTCTGCATATAATTAAGTGAAGACTCACCCAGCTGTAGCCATACAAACTGGGTGATCATTCAAAATCCGCATAAATAGCTTTGTGTCCTTTCTATTTCTTGCCTCTCATCTGCCTAGGTAGTTGTGAAACACAAACCCCCAAACATCTTCAAAAACTGTCATAGATTATCGCTGAAGCATAAACTACTTTTAAAGCATTTCTGCCATGGAGATAGATTCCTATCATACCTTTCCTTTCAATTAAAGCCTGACTGGAATATTTTTAGCAGGGAACAATGAAGTCTGTTTATGAAAAGTTGTTATTAATTTGTGCAAGCCCATTTCTGTGGCTTTAAAGCAACTATGAATCACACAAATCCATGTGGGCAAGAAAAAAATTTTAATTTGAGTTTCCAGATCATTTTTACAATGTGAGTTATTTCTTTCCAAAACTAATTACTAAAGGAAGCAGGGCAGGGTGAGAAGAGAAACAGCCAAGCTAAGTAAAAGGAAAAAAGAAAAGACTAAGCATTTTTCTCGAGATCAGAGAAATAGCAATCACGTAACAATGTTTTTTACCCTGCTAACACAGAAACCAATTTCACTGACTTGAAACACACTGCAGAAGAGAACTGGGTTTCTCAGTGAATCATGAACTGCCTCTGACCCTCAGTTCCTATCGCTGGAAATCAGAGCCGTGGGCCAGCTGGGCAGTTTCCATGCTGTACTCAGTGGCATTTGAAGGGTTGTAAGCATGTGCTTGAGGGCAGCCCAAGTTCCACACCCTTCAGCTTTTATCTGTTATGTACATTAACTCACATAAGATTTTTGTTTTAGAAAGAAATAAGATGTGGCTTTTTGTTGGTTTGTATAAGACAAATTGAAAAATAAGACTGGTTAATAGTAACTATAAGAAAAAAATATCTTTACATTTTATGGTGCCTGGCCCCATAAATTATATCAACAACCATTTCTCCTAGTCCTCATGTTGCAGGAGAGACAGTTATTACAGAGGAGATTGATGACCTCAAACACATGTAGTTTCTTCTTCTTCTCTTACATCCAGTTAAGAATGTCACGTGTTATAGAAAAGAATTGCAAATAATCCACCTCTATCACCAACACCTCTATTTTCTCATATAGTTTCATTTTTTTCTCAACTCTAAACTTCTCACATATTTTGCTGCTTCTCTCTCTCAACAAACTTAGGATATAATTCCCTAGGACTGGTCCAGAGAACCATTCTTTAGTGAAACTGCCCTCAATAAGTATGAATCAGAGATGCTGAATACACAGATTCTCCTTTTACTCAATATTCATTCATTCCAAAAAGATTTATGTCGCTCCTCCAATATATCAGCGATCAGAACAGGTAAAGACCCATCCTCACGGGATTTCCAATCTGTGCCCCTGCAATACAGTTCCAGTCTTTGTAACATCATATCAATGATGCCTGAATGCTGACTTCCAAGGAAAACAGGATCAATTCCAAAGTATTTCTCAAGACTTCCTCCAGTAAACCCATTGATTTTCCTTGCAAAGAGCTGAAACTTTTGTGACACTTACAGAGCCACTAATTATGTATTTTGGTTACCAAGCAGCATTGCCATTTGTATCATCCATTTTCATGCTGCTGATAAAGACAAACCCAACACTGGGCAATTCACAAAGGAAAGATGTTTAATGGAGAACTCACAGTTCCGCCTACCTGGGGAAGCCTCACAATCATGGCAGAAGACAAGGAGGAGCAAGTCACATCTTATGTGGATGGCGTCAGGCAAAGAGAGAGCTTGTGCAGCAAACTCCTGTGTTTAAAGCCATCAGATGTTGTGAGACTTATTAACTATCAGGAGAACAGCACAGGAAAGACCTCCCCACACCCCCATGATTCAGTTATCTCCCACCAGGCCCCTCCCACAACTCGTGGGAATTATGGGAGCTACAAGATGAGATTTGGGTGGGAACACAGAGCCAAAACGTATCACCACTCAAAACACACTCCAACAGCAAAAAGGAGTTCCAAAGTCATTAGATTTCTCATATTATGAGAAAGGGGTACCTGAGCCAGGATAATATTTCTTAGCACCCCCTTTTTGTTCCAGCCACTTCTCTCACATCCTTTCTACTGTGCTTCTCTTACTCAATCTCCCTGGAAAACCCCTTCACTGCCTCTAGCTAACCCCTTCCTTTTTCTCCTTGTTTCCATGTCCTCTAGACCCTTCATCACAGAAGTCCAAGCTGCCAGCTCAGCAAGAAAGGAACATCTTTGGATTGCAGGAGACGGAAAAACGTTGAGGATGCCAAGCCAAGCCAGAGGGAAGGAAAGGCCAGATACTCCGTGATTTAATCATGTTACAGCCTCACAAAGATGCAAAAGATTCCTGTCTACTTGCCGCAGTATGACTCATTCTAGAAAGAGGAGTTTCAATGAGTTGGTTTTAAATTTTCTTCTTCTGTGATACGTGTGTGTGTGTGTACAGATATATAAAGGATCTGATTTATATATAAAATTATATATCCTTGATATGTAAGTATATATTATATATTTATATTTATTAAAGATTTATATTTATTATGTATATATGCATATAGTTTACTTATATATAATTTATAAATATATTATAAATATTTTATATTTTTACAATATATAAATACATATGTATCTTTTATAAATGTGTGCTCTCAATTTCTACTTAAAGATCCCTCCTTACACACACACGCGTGCACACACGCACACACACACATGCACATACACGCATACACACAGCTCTCTGGCACGTGGCCATGATGTGAGAGACCATCTCTTTTACAGCTTAAAGGTACTGGCCAGCTTTGCTGTCCTGAGCACTTCATTTATGAAATGATCTTCAGTAGATCATAAAACAACAGAAATTCAAAAGGCCTGAAACTCTTTTCCAGTTCTAAAATGTATTCTGAAAGCCAAGGCAAAGTTCTAGAATGGAAAGAAAACTATAATGAAATAAATGAAATCACAATTTTTGTGATATTTGTTAGCAACAGCCTGGAAGTGACCAAAAATCATAATCATGGCACCTTTAAATCTGGTACGATTATTAATTATATTGAAACCAGTCCCCTCAACTTAGATATGAGAAAACCGAGAACAGTTTCCTTATCTGTCCCTGGATGCATAGGAACTTCTGCCTAGGCTCCAAAGAGACTTACTTTATCTTCAAACAGCAAAATTTGAGATCACATATGATTTTTTTATTTTCAGATCATAATGAATAAAAGAAATGGAAAGAGAAAGAAAAGAAAGAACAAAAGAGAGAATGTGTCAAGTTAAAATGTCAAAGAGACACAGATATCAACTGAAAGAACTCTCAATGGCCAAAGCTGAACAATTTGGTGAAATGAATAAATTAGTATTTATAACCCAAAGTATAAAGTAAATATTCATGAATCCATAATGATATAAATAAATTATTAAATAAACAGAGGAAAGTAGACAAATATTCCATTGAGAATAACTTCAAATAATTTATGTAGCTACTTCACCTTCAAGAAGGTGGAACACAGTTCCCCACCCCTTGTGTGTGGGATGCACACAGTAACTTCCTTCCAAACATAGGAAAAAGATGAAAATAAGAATAAATTTACCATGGAGAAATCTGACAAATATTACCACAGGCAGATGATCAAGGTTATCATCAATAATGACAAGTCATGTTGGTAACCTTGATATGAAATGGCTCTTTACCTCTATGGGTCTCCCTAGTAACCTGTGATCTCAATCGAATCATGACAAAAACATCAGACCTATACCAATGGAGGGTCACTCTACAAAAATACCCTATCTCTACTCCTCAAAACTTCTCAGGTCATCAAAAACAAAAAACAAACAAAAAACTTGAGAAATTTTCATGACCAAGAGGAGCCTAAGGAGACACGAGGACAAAATGCAGTGTTATTCTGGACAGATAAAGAACCTAGAACAGATAAAGAACACTAATGAAACATTAAGGAAATCTGTATAAAGCATAGACTTTAGATGATATAACATATCAATATTGGTTTTTCAATTATAACAATTTGTACCATACTAACATAAGAAAATAATAGGAGAAGTTAGGTGTGAGGATATATGAGAATTCTCTACAGTGTTTTCACAGTTTTTCTGTAAATCTAAAACTGTTCTGAAAATAAAGTTTATTCTAAAAAGTGATTTAGATGAATCAGACTCTAAATGCAAAAATATTAAGAATACTTTAATTATTTTTTGCCTATGTCTTCTAAGCACTTCACATAGCAAAAATGTAAGAAATCTGTATTAGAGGGAACAAAAGAAAGTTTATGAATAACTGTAATGCTATTTCAACTTAAAAATGCTATTTCAACTTGCAAAACAAGCAGGTAAAATCTTTGTTTTAGACATTATATTGTAAGTGTGTTTAAAATTAGCAAGGTGTAACATTTATTCTCTGACATGTATCTTCCGAAGAGTCACAGTGGTTGAGAGTCAATTAAGACATAATCCATGTGAAATTTTTATTAGACCAACTTTACTGTGAAATTACTGCCAAGATAATACTTAGGTCTATTTTCTTGAGTTATTTCCTAGTTATTCAGCCTTTTAGTTAGAGATTCAGATTACAGCAAATGCCTTGGAAAGCAATTTTTAAAGTTGTAACTACAATACCCTAGTAGAATCACATATTGTTTCTCTTTGCCCAGATATAGCACCTAGTAAAATGTTTGATGAATGAATAAAATTTCTTTTTATTGCTTCATTTAGTACACTTTCTGTCTCTAAATTATCTCATGGGTGTGATTGAAAGTTGGTTTGGTGCCTCAGCTTTCTTCCAATGCATTATCTCACAATATAATCCTAACTGGAAGGCCTTGATTAACGGCTGATGCAAATCTCTGTACCTTCTGGACTTGTGTAGCTGTCTGTGTGTTAGTTAAATTTGTAAGCTGGAGGGGGAAAAAGTTGCTATTGCACATACATCTCTTTGCATTATCTTAACAAATGTTATTCCATTAATGCTATTTTATTGGAAGATAGAAATGGAACTCCTTAACCTCTCATTTTCTGTCTATCTGTGCAAATCCAACCAATATCAGTTAGCTTTTGCTGCATAACAAAACACCTCAAAATATAGTGGTTTAAAACAACACTATTGTATTTAGCTCATGATCCTCTGAGTTGTCTGAGATTGATGGGGCTTTCTCCACATTGGATCTCATCTTACAGGAAGCTAGTTCCTTCTTTTCAAATGGAGAAGTCCCAGAACAAGAAAGAGTGACTCCAATGCGCAAGAACTTTTCAAACCTCTGCCTGCATCATATTTTCCAATGTGCCACGTGCCAAAGCAAGTCATATAGTTAAATCCACACTTAAGGGGTTGAGAAGTAAATTCCACCTCTTAATGAGAGAAACTGCTAAATATTGTGTCTATTTTGTTTTAATTTACCACAGTCCACTCTCTCGTTTAAAATATTTAAATTATTCACAATGCAAAATACACTGAGCATCTATGACTGCCTCAAAATCTGATCCAACATGACAGCAGTCTCAAAATCTAATATCTTGCAATTTATATCTTCTTCATATGTGGATGAGCGTCCTCACATGTTGCGTGTTGTCCCAGAGACCTCTCAAACTTAAGAAAAGATATCTGCTCTTTACATACCTAACATGCAATACTGAAACAGGGACAAAATAATCATCACAGAGATTCTCATTTGAAAAGAAAAGAAAGGAGAGACATACGGTAGTTGCTGTTTTGTAGTAATTCTGAAGTCCAGCTGGATATATACAGTCAGATTTTCCACATAGAATTACAAGGAATGATCCCTGATTAGAATGCAATTCTGTTGCCAGGGAGTGGTTTCCTCCCCCATTGTCCTTTGTTTCTTGGTTCCACTCCCTACACTTTTGTTTTCACTATCTGAGATGTCCTTCATTTTCTGTAAGAAATGACACATGTTTGAAACTGAGAAGTGTTCTCAGATTGCTTCCTTTCTACTTGTAAAAATTTGGGAACCCAGCAAAAATTTGTTTGAACCATCCCTGTCCATTTTTGTCCAAATTTACAGTGCTTTTGCCCAGCAGTTCTCTTTAAAAACATTGGTAAATTGTGATGATTCTAATTTGAGTCCACTTCATGACTCGCCACAATTCTTTTTTGACATACCTGTCTCTATTTAGGGTGTGTCTGGCTGCTGTGAGAGAATGCCTACATAGTTTTGAATTAACTCTGGGTTTTGGATTTTTTTTCCACTTAAAATGATGAGTCACTTACCTTCATCTTCCTAAAATTACATCCTTTTTCATAGTAGAGTCTTGACTTTCCCTTGAGTTCATCTCATTTCTATTTTTCTTCTCAAGACTCCTATCGTTATTATTTACAGAAATACAGCATGGAAATCTTTTTGTCCAGTTTACGTTCTAGTGTTTATCAGCATCAATCTAAGAAAGTTTAAAGTGCATTAATTTATTAAATATTTGGTGCACACCTAATACATGCTAAATGTTAGAGATACACTGGTAAGCAGAAATAGATGCAATCCCTGTCTCCATGTAACTCTGTACTTGTGGGAGAGGCAGGTATTTACCAAAGAGGGACATAAAGACAACTAAATCAAATTGTAGTGGCTACTACAAAGAAAATACACAGATTACTAAAACTACATATAAAAGGAGGTCTAGCCTAGTGTAGGACTATCAGAGGAGACAAACAAAAGAAGCAAATTTAAATTGAGACGTGAAAAATAATGAGCATTTAGCCAAAGGAGGCGGTGATATTATAAGCAAAAGAAACAATATTATAAGCAAAAGAAACATTTTCCACTTGTGAATTATAGTACCTTGGACAAGTTCCTTCAGCTCAGATTTTGAGCCTATTTCCTTATCTGCACAGCAGGAATGGAAATCATTGTACCTATACTGTGGAATGAATTAGATTTCTTTTATAAAATGCTTAACACAGTACCTGGTAAGTACTTAATAAGTATTTTCTGTTGGTGGTAACAATTTGGAGCTGGGCTTCCTGAATTTGAATTCTGCATTTGCCACTTAACTAGCTGTGTGATCCTGGGCAAGGCATTCACCCAGGTCCTTTAGCTTCCTCGAGATAACATCAGGGTAACCTTAAGTACTTCAACTCTCATAGGATTGCTGGGAGGCTTGCATGAGTTCCCATGGGAAGCATTAAAACAGTTCTTGGCACATAGTAGATGCTCCATGAATGTTAGCTGTTATTAGGAATAAAGAAATTTCACAACAGTTTGATTAGGCATTTAGAAATCATTCTATGGATGGGGCGCAGTGGCTCACGCCTGTAATCCCAGCACTTTGGGAGGCTGAGGTGGGTGGATCACGAGGTCAGGAGATCGAGACCACCCTGGCTAACATGGTGAAACCCCGTCTCTACTAAAAATACAAAAAATTAGCCGGGTGTGGTGGTGGGGGCCTGTAGTCCCAGCTACTTGGGAGGCTAAGGCAGGAGAATGGCGTGAACCCAGGAGGTGGAGCTTGCAGTGAGCAGAGATCGTGCCACTGCACTCCAGCCTGGGCAACAGAGTGAGATACCATCTCCAAAAAAAAAAGGAAATCATTCTATGACTTTTAAGAAAATTGAGACTCAAAAAGTGTAAGTACATGCTCAAGTTTACTTAGCTGACAAATTGCATGATTTGAAACTCAAACACACATTTTCTGATTTGAAGCTCTTTCCATGCGGCCTCCCCAAGCTTCGGTAAAAAATGTCATCTTGGAACTTCAAGAAAGGACCTTTGGATAATTGACATAATAATATTGCCAATGGCAATAGTGTCCCTTGTTCTTTTTCAAATCAGTAAAGACTAACATTCTGAGATAGTCCTGAGCTATGGAGAAATAAATGGGGAAATAAAAGGGGTTATATGTGAATGTGTATTTTGCGTAACTGAATTTCTTGTGTTACAATACTTTACAGCACTAAGAAAATCACGCTTATAACAATAAGTCTCAGATTTGAATATAAACAGTAAGATGAAAAGACAAAAAAAAAAAAAATGCCCTGGACCTCGAAGCCCTCTTCATTTTACAAGGCAATATTAGAGCTTTTTAACTTATAAAATAAATAGTCAAGATGCCCCAGCCACATGTGGTGGCTCACACCTGTAATCCCAGCACTTTGGGAGGCCGATGCAGGCAGATCACCTAAGGTCAAGAGTTCGAGACAAGCCTGGCCAACATAGTCTCTACTAAAAATACAAAAATTAGCCGGGAGTGGTGACAGGCGCCTGTAATCCCAGCTACTTGGGAGGCTGAGGCAGGAGAATCTCTTGAACCCAGGAGGTGGACTTTGCAGTGAGTCGAGATCACGCCATTGCACTCCAGCCTGGGTGACAGAGCGAGACTCCATCTCAAAAAAAAAAAAAAAAAAAAAAAAAAAAAAATTAAATAAATAAATAAAAAGATGCCCCTGTGTAATAAGCTGCCAGTGTCAAATGCTGACAGAAAAATATCACAGCAGAGCTGAGTCAGACCCAAGTCTGTCTAACTCCAAACTCTTGTGCTGTCCACCACAGCACTCCTATCAATTCAGGTGCCACCAGGGGTTATTTACAATGGCTCTGTTACAATCTCCTGGAAGGGAGAAAAAGAGATAGAAGGGCTGGTGAGAAAGCATTAAAATGTGTAGAAACCTGGGGTTAGGAGTGACTTTAGGATTCACCTGGTATATGCCTGAAAGGGGACTGTGGTTCACTTTTTCATAGGCCAAGAAAATTCGAATTTGGGAAAAATAAGTCATTAAGGCCTAAAAATTCCTTAATATTCGTGCTTATCTTTCTCTTCTCTTTTGGTTTGGTTTCCAAGGCAACCTATATTTTCTGAGCAGTTTTATGTGTATTTGCTGAAGGCAAGTTATTGCTTTCCCTCAGCCTGGTGGGGATGCGGGGAAGAAGCAGTCCAGAGAGAGGCCATTTAGAAGAAGGAATCTTGTTTAATGTTATGGGAAATCTTAGGCTAAAGTCTTTAAAAGTGACTGAGTTAAAGCTCTGTTGTATGCATTATCTGAAACATAAATTATTTTGAAGAAGATGAGGAGGAGAGAGAAAAAGAGAGAGAAGATGGAAGGGAATAAACACAAGTGTGTGTGGCGCTCGCCTGAGGCCCCTAAGCTAAATTCTTGCTATTTTCGGTGCTTGCCTTCACGCTCCTACGGCATTTTGTCTGCACTCACTCCTCTCTCCACCCCCTCATCCTTCTGCACTCTGACTTCCGCTTCTGCCACTGCACAGAAGTAGAAGAGGCAAGCTGACCTGTAGGGAAGCCGTATGCCGATAGTACAACAGGGGCCTGGACGTCGGTGCCACAAACCCAGAAACTCCCCTACCCCACCTCACGTTTCTCTACCTTTCTGCCTGAGGGCCTTTTCCAATACAGAGGGGCATTTCTTTACCTGTGAGCAGGAGACCCTGTAGGTGCAGGGGATTGAATGTCACCCCCAAGGGTAACCCTCAGCCATGGAGGAACAGGTGTATGTGAATAAATACTCCATCTTGACACCAGCCTTAGTGGAATATTTCTTAGGGGCAATCTCAATGGTTCCTCAGGTAGACTCAAGTGGGATTAAACTCAGCTGTCGACAGAAGTAATTATCTCATTAACATACCCTCAGTGGCTTCTCCACTTCATTTTCCCCATTTCTGCCTCATGTCATCATGTGTATCATGGAACTAGTTCCCAAATAAACAGTTTCTTCCAAGTACTCATCTCAAAACCTTCTTTTAGGTGAATTCAAACCAAGATACTAGCATATGCCTTTCTTGGCATCAGTGTGTCTGCAATATAATAATAATTAGATTATTAGTAATAATTATTAATTGTTGATTATTAAAGCAAAAGGAAGTCAATATTTTTGAGTGTCGACACTGCTCCAATGCTTCACTCTGGATTCCATCAAGGAAACAGAATCTCCTCAGGTCTCCACGTAGAAGAGTTGTACTGCAGGGCATTAGAGGCTTATGCAGCCTTTGGAAAAGCTAGGGAATCAAAGGTCAGGAAAGCTACAGCTAGAAGCATGTGATTCTCAGGCACACACCTGGGAACCACTGCAAACCATACGGCTGCCATCTGTTCAGACATCAGCTTACAACTGCAGCTGCAGAATGGCACCTTCTCTTCCACCTTCCAAATACTGTGCAGATTAGAAGATTCTAATCTAGAACTATATGAGGAAAAGGATTCTGAAAAATAGGATTCCAGGTTTCTGCCCTGCAGTGCAGAGGGAAATGCAGAAAAGAATGTGATAAATTTATGTGTATAGCAAATAACGCAGATCAACCAGGTAGAATCTCATCAGAAGAGGCCAGAAGCCTGATACATAGACAGTGCTGAAAAAACACTGACAAATTCTTGCTACCCAATGTCTTCTTTTCTAAACTCTACGAGGACCATTATCTATCATACTGTTTGACATGATCATGCAGAGAGGTTCTCGTTTGGCCATCAAAGATGTCTATAACAACAAGGCTGTCCAAAATTACATACCCAGTTCCCTTGACTAGTCAGCTATCCCTACACAGGCTTTGCAGCCAAGCATTTACAAAACATGTTAGTATACGCAAATCTTACATCATTTTCACCACTTCATCCCACTATGGCTGCTATCACTCCTAAATCCTTCTCCTCCTCCCGGAGGAGTTCTCTAAGTTATATCAGTCTAGTAAGCATGTACTTGTTCATACACTTTAAGGCACCTATTGAGAACTGACTCTTTCACACTTTACTCCAAGTGGGACCATCTGCAGACTGATGGAAAACTGAATATTTTCATATTTTCTACAGAACTGATCATTGCTTCTGACTGGTATAAACCTCCAACTTTTTTTCAGTGTCATGTGCTACCACAGATCACCTTGTCCTGCTCATTTCCTTCCTTTTTTGCTTTGATTTTCCTTACATTGAACTTCGTTTGTTCTATTCCCAACTCCAGCCTTTCCTTCTCTTTCATCCCCTCTTTCTTCCTTCCAGGTTTACCTGCACTTTTCTGCCTCTATCTCTATGGAGGTCCTTAACACTTGAAAGCATAACTCTTTGAGAACTGATCACTTCAAGATTCTGAGAAACCTACAGACTTTCAATTCACAGAAAAATTCACATGAGCATGTATTGGAAAGAGGCAGGGAAGGGAGTTAATTCCACATTTTCATCTTCTTCTTTTGCCTCACTGAGCGTACAGCCCTGTGCCAGTCTCCCTTGGTCACAACAGTCAGCTATTGCCAACAAGGAAGCATAGTTACCCTGCATGCCTCAGTTCTTAAGTGGTATGGATGTTAGGTTGAGAGCTAAACACCCTGCCATGTGACCAGCCCTGCCACAAAAAGCCAAATGGCAAAGTGAGCAAACACCACAGAGGCTGTGATAGACAGAGGCTGGATGAAGGATGATCTGACAACCAGTGAGATATGAGAGAAGTCAAGTCAGCAAGGGCAGGATGCACTGCTCCCTAGAATCATATCTTTACCTCAGAGTTCAGCATTCAAGGCCGACAGAACTGCACAGCAGTCAGGTGGGCCAAGGACCATGTCCTTGAATAACAATGGATACCTGCCATAACAATCCGAAGACCCACGTGAGGCCCTTTCCTCATCCCCTCCGTACCACGGTAGTGAAAGAAATAGGAGATGCAGATTCTCTGAGAGCCCATGCTTTGGATTCCTGGCAAGTTAGGAAATTGCTGAAAGGGACTTTTCATATTTCTCAAATAGGCTAAATTTAAACCAGATTGGACATTTAATTGGTTTCATTTTCCCCCTACTAGCAGATGAGCATTCAGGAGAGAAAAACTGATCAGTAATGGACTAAATTAATTTATTGAACTTCCTTTTCCTGCACAACCAATTTAGAACGTGAGCTGCATTTTTTACATCAAAACATACACAAAAATTGGCATTTTTTTCAGGCATTCACACAGCACCTCTGATGGTTAAGGTTCCTATTGTATATTCACACCTTCAAAACACCATTTACTCAACATAGTTACACTCCTTTTCAAAGTCTATATTTTCAACCCAAATGTATAATTTATACTAGCAAGATATCTTAACTTTGACATTTCATAGGCAAGCTGAAACTCAGTGGATGCTCAGTGTAAAGTCAGCTCCATCTTACCTTGTTCTTGTTGTCATGAGTGCGGCTTTTCTATGTCCCAGTTTCTGTTGCCCACAGCTTCAAGGGCACCTATATCTCCTTCTTTTCTGCTTTATTTCCAACCATACCTAATGTCAAATCCTGATGCTTTTTTAATTTTGGCATATATCTAGGTATTACCCCCTATCTCACCATTTTCACATTCACATTACTCTGCACATCAAGACACTGCAAATCCTCTCAGCTTCTCCTCATGACCTCAGTGTCTGGTCCCATTAGTCCATCTCCACTATTTTCAGGTAATTCTTCTTGAAGTTGTGATTTCTTTATTATATCTTTCCCTGCCCAAGATAGTTTTTTTTTTTTCTTTATCAAGACTTTTTCAAGAACTTCGGGGCTACATTGCCAATTGCTTGTTGGATGTCTCTACAGAGATGTCCCCAGTGTACTCAAATCTATTTTTTTTAAAACCAAAGTCATTTTCTTTACTATGGCACCCAAGCGCCCACTCCCAGTCAGCTCCTCCTCCTGTAATCCATATCTCAGATAATCACACCAAGAACTTGCTGGTCACCAGTGTGGAGCTAACAGTCTTCTCAAGGAGTCTTGCCTTCCTCACATCTCCAAATTCAACATATCACAAAATCATGTTGATTCTCTGACCAAAACATCTAGAGCATATTACAGCCTTTCCATTTCTACCTCTCAATTCCAGCTCCTATCATTTCCCCTGCCTTCCATCTCTCAGCTTTTCATTTTACCCTTTATAATGCCTGCAGAATTATTTTTCCTAAACCAGGCATCTTATCACGTCACTAGCCTGCTCAAAACCTTGTCTTTCCCATTCAGTAAAGTGCAAGAAAACTTGCCATGACATATCAGGTGCCAGACAGCCTCATTTTAAGCATATGCCCCTTTGCATCCCATAATCCACTATTCCACGTGAGATTGTCAGATTTAGCAAATAAAAATATAGGATGCCCAGATAAGCAGCAATATTTGGAACATACTTACACTGCAATTTTTTTTATCTGAAATTCAAATTTAACTGGATGTCTTTCTTTTATCTGGCAGCACTATTCCATGTAGCACATTTCAAATGTGCCATACATTTACAAACCCATGTGTTCTTGTTTGTAATGGCTGTTCTCTACAAATGGAAGTCTTCACCCTACTCTCTCACCTATTAATTTCTCATCTGTTTTATAGATTTTTTTTACCAATAGACAAGATCCATCTCCTCTTTCCTCCTGGGATGGACCTTGTCTAAAGCCTTGTAGTGGAATACAATTAAGACTTGACTTTCGCTTTCCTAAGGTGGCCTTTATTAAATATAAAATGATCTATAATATAACTCAAGAGGAGGGGGATGGGAGGCCGGAATGCTTACCTAACATAATAATGCCAAGGTACTGGTTTTCAAAAAATAGACTTAAAAATTCACTAATAAAGAGAATAAATCCCTCTAATGGCAAGATTTGCTTGATCAGATACTTAATAGGGGTATAGTCGAAGGCCTCCGTGTTTGCCTAGGGAGTGGGTAGGGAAAAAACCAGCAGACCCCAGGACAAAGCCATCTCTTTCTGTGAAAACACATAGGCATCCTGACACAGGTATGGCTAAAGCCACTAAGCTTGTGAGACACCAGAAGAACCTAAGGAATTTGAGCTTTGATTAGGAAAGAACCCAGGGAACAGGGAAGGGAGAGGGTACTCACCAGTGTCTCCATTTTCTCCTTCCATTCCATTGTGGTTTCCCTTTACAGAAGGCAAGGACCATAACTAATGCAATGATTTCTTTAAACTCCAGGTTCTCATGTGCTGAGAACAGGGAAAATATTCATAAACATGTGTCCACAAATCAACCACAATACAGCTGGTCCCACTAGGGTTTCCTGAGTGCACAGTGTATCTCAGGCACTCTGCCATGGCCAGGCCTAGCTACATAATTTGGGGGATCCAGTACTAGATGAAAATTCTAGGAATCTTGTTCAAAAATTATTGAGAATTTCAATTACAGTGTCATCCCTATATAGAGCCTGTGGGCTACACAGGTCACAGGCCCATGAAGCTCATAAAAACCCTGGCAACCAACCCATGGGAGGATATTATATCAAGTTACAGATTAAGGAACAGAGGCTGGGTAAATTTATGTTATTTACTAGAACTCATATCACTAGCAAGGACTAGAGTTTACGCTAAAATCCAATCCAAATCTCTAGAGTGTGGGAATCATTGAAACGTTAATTTTTTTAGATTTTAGTGGATATTTTGTTTGTCGTTGTTTGTTTATGGAAAACTGCATATACAGCCTGCTCGTTTTACTCTCCTGTGCTGCTTTTTGTCAACAACCGGGGCTGGAATCAGAGTATGAAGAGTGAGGTACCCACTTGCTCTGGCCCAAAATTTAAGGGTTTAAAAAAACTCAGGAATCAAAGTTAACAATATGCAATGTGATATCTTCTACAAAATCTAAATTATTTTTAAAAATTCACAGTGAACAAAATATCAAACTTGTAGATAAAGGCAGGCAATAGTTATTTATTTTACAATCTTGCATTATTATGAAATGCGAACATATCAGGTGCCAGACAGCCTCATTTTAAGCATATGCCCCTGTGAATCTCAGGGGCTTAAAATCAGCCTGCAGTTCCCTGGCCTGTGGCTATCAGGTCCCCAGAAGCTTGTGAGATACCAAGGTTTATGAGGGTTGACAAAAGTATGCGAACAGGGTGGACAATGAAAGGCTTTATGCATAGTCATGTTTTCTGATTATAGAATGCTTACTAACATTTTTTAGTTGGTTCAAAATATAGGAGAATATTTTGATGTGTATATTTAAGAGGAACATATTTTTTCCTTTTTGCTTCAGGCTCCAATATGGCTTGGCGTGACACTGTTGACAACTAATTGTATTCTTGAGTATCAATTTACATAAGGCCTATGATTCACGGTATGCTCCATATGTTGTGAAATTGATGATACACACCTACTCTGTCCATAGAAGTCCCAAAGAATATTTTGTTCAATAGGCAAAATTCACTGTATGTGGAAACAGACACTCATTTGGATAACAAAATGAGCACTTGTTACATTCATCATTATCTGTATGAACATTGCATCAGGACATTTCTTGGGCTGTCTTAGGCACCTGATTTATACCAGCAGTATTCGCCACTTCTCAATTAATTGAACATTCCTCTGTTCTTTATCCACACTGACCCAGACTTGAACGTCTCCTCACTTGTACTTGCCTATCACATTCCATTTATTCTTTCAGGTCTAGGTATATACCACCTCTTCAGAGAAGTGTTCTCTAATCCCTTCAGTCTCTAATCTATACTAGCAAGTATTGTTTGTTCACATAAAACTCTCATCGTTAATGGAGAACAAAGTACTCGGCAGAATGAACTAAGCCTCATTCATCTTTTTCCCTTTAGCACTTTGCACAATGCATACAATAGATGCTAAATATTCACTGGATGAATGAATGAACCATTTGGCCTTTTATTATAGCTATTTGTGTATATATCTTTCTCCCACTTGGAAAAAAAAAATGCACTGTCTCTTAATCTCCTTTAACTCTCCCGCTGCACTTAGAACACCTTTGTGTATGTGCCCATTGTCAGTGTTCAGTCATATTTAAATAATTAAATTAGAACCTGAAGGTAGTTTACAAAAATAATGAGTCTGATTTTAACACGTTACAGATGTCATGTAAGGTGATTTTATTACCACACCAAAATTGAAAAGACTCTGCTGCTGCTGAAGTATAACTTTCAATGTATTGGAAACGTTTATAACAATAATGTCTCCCCCGTGAGTTTTTAAAGATTACTACATCTTAATTATCATGAAGGTAAACATCAAACTAGTTAGTGCCTTAGTGGTGACAACTTACAGACTGAGGGGTCTAAATTAATGAAGTGACATTGAATTCAAGAGACTCAAGCACTATGGGGTGGATTTTGATTATCAATAAACATATATTTAAAATTACATCTATTTGTATAAAACTTTTTAAGTTATATCTATTTGTATAAAACTTTACTATTTGCAAAAGCTTTAGGAACATCCAGATACTTTCCTAGAGGTCAGCTTCTTCATATCATGTGTTGATTGAGAAAAATATTTTGATCCCATCAAGTTGTGTTACTCTTCAGTAAGAGCGTCCCTTGGCGAGGGTGTAAACTCTACTGTTCAGTCTCTATGCTGTACTCAATGTTCTTTTCTCATATTTACTAAGCCTGTTAAATCTGATTGAGAGGTTTAATTCTTTAAATACAAAAACAATCATCTGACTGATACAAAATTCTCAGATTATTCTGTTCTTGTACAGTTTTTCAATATTTAAAATGTTTTAAAGATTTGTCAAATACATAGTTTCAGTAATCATTTATTTAGCCGATTGGCAGGGTCCAGAACAATAAGTTTCTTTTTCTTTCAATCTAGAAGATAGATAATTTCAGTGTACTTTCATTTCAAGATGGAGATTTCAAAGTTAAGAGGCAGATGAGCATGATTTACAAGTAGTATGATCCTTGGCAGGGTACTTACGCTTCCTGAGCATAAGGTTTATCACCCAGAAGATGGTATCGTAATACTTACTGTGTAGGTCAATTGTGAGTAACAAATAGCAGAGGTTATTCCCAGTCCCTGCCCAAGTTATTTTTAAAATCTCCCTTAATGTTGAACATACAAGTAATACAGAGTATAACTCCACCTTCAAAAATATCTATCATATCTCTGTCTCAGTATAATTTTGAAAATTATTGGGCTTTCAGTTATTTTCAATAGCCTTAGAGTGATTATTCCTTATTTTTTCTCATTGGGTGCTTTTAAGGAAGGAGTTGGGAAGGGAGAAAGGAAGAATGTAGAGAGAAAAAATGAAGCAATTTCATAGGACTAGTCACTGAGCTGGAATTCTTCACCTAAACATAACTTGTTCTAATAGGAATAGAAAGACATTCTTTTCCACAGGAATGGTGATTTCTTAAAACTACAGAAACTTTGCAATGTATCAGTGCAGTGACTCAACTTCAGAAAATAATTTCTTGTTTTCCACAGGAGTAATTAGAGAATATCATTATCATCATCACTATCACCGTGATTATTATTAATCTCAGTAATAATAATTAACATCAGTTGAGCCCATACCTAGAGAATATTTAAAATATTCCAGGTGCTGAGCTGAGCATTTTACTGACATTATCTCATTCAAGTTTCTCAACCCACCTTATTTATTATTTATTTTGACTTTGCTGACAAAAAACATTAGTAAGGTTAAATAACTTGCCCAGGGTCTCACAGTAAATGGCAGACCTAGAATTGAAGCCCACATCTGTCTGAATAAAGATCCTATGTTCATAACTTTTGTATTATGATAGTTCAGTAGCAAATTTCTCCTATCCCTATTGCAGTTACAGAATTATCAGGAGCACTGGCTGAGCTAAGAGCTCAGATATTTTGAAGTCCACTTAAAGTTAGGAGGCAGAGGGATGGTGATACAATACCTGAGACCAGATTATCTTTAAAAGTAAAACAGACAAAAAAAACAGCAGTCAACCAAACGCAAAACACTGTGTAAATGATTTTTTAGAATTGCTAGCTCTGGTTCATTGAGTAAACGAAACGTTCTTAGGGTGTTAAAAAAGAATGTGCTAGCAACAAGTTTATTTTAATTAATTTACATATTGTAGCATTTCAAAAATGGTATTAGAGAACAAGTCAGAGATACAAGTTTTTCTATCACTTCTTACTAAAGCCCAAAATACTGTACATCATTATTTAGCTTGGTTCACAGAGTTTCAGAATATTTTATTATTCTGCATATATCTTGGAAGAATAATTATACTTGCTAGAGAAAGCAACACTAAAGAGTTCTGTGTTTGTGAAGAATTTTGTTTGACATGTTTTTAATAAATTTATTAGAAAAAATAAAGAAAACAAACCTTGAGTATCTCTGTTGCATATTTTTTCTTGTAATTTAAACTTAAATAAAAATAATAAAATATAAAAGGAAAGTTCTTTAAAAACATGTTTTGTTAACACTTCTATTTGAGTACAATTACTGACTATAATTTTTGATTAAACCTACCTTGAAGTCCACATTTTGAAATTTCCAAAAACAATAATTCGGCTCTTGAAAATAACTACTAGTACAGTTTCTGTAGTTGTACAGTTTATACAGTTTCCTCATATAAAATTTCAGACTACTTCAAACGCTAATAGCTGACACATCCTGGGGAAGAATAAGGAGCTTATAGAAGTTCCAATTAGATATACAGAAGCTTATATAGGAGCTTATAGAAGTTCCAATAAGATACACATTCCTAGGCTCCGACAATATTAGCAAACAAGCAAGAGTACACTATTTGCACATTATGTTCTGGCATTAACATTTAGTTAACAAAGATGATCACATGGGAACAGGTTCCTTTGTAGAAAAATGCTTTGAAGCATAGAAGATCTTTTGAAGAAGAGCAGATGCCCAAATGTAGCACCAATATTAATCAAGCATAGCAAAAATAAACATTTGACAGCAAAAACATAGTTATACTTTTTTGTTCTACATAATCATTATTAAAATATGAAAATTACTCAGTCAAGGAAAACCTGTCAAACCTATGATGTACTGAGATCTTTCATGAGTTCATCTTGAGTTTTATGCTCTAAGACACTTGTTTAAGTTAAAGTCTAGAGTCAATGTCCTCAGTATAAGATAACTTCTTGCATAAGTTTTGTTTAAATTCCATGCTATGAAAGATTAAATCCACTAGAAGATAAGCTTCATGAGGTCGGAGGGTTTTTTAAATTGTTTTATGCAAGTGGTATACCCCCTAGCACCTGAGGTACTTGGCATTTAGTAGAAACCTAATAATTATTTTTGTGTGAATTAATTAACGACAGCAGTGCCCCAATATGTTTAGGCATAACGAAGTACATCCACAATATACTCAAATGAAGATTTCGTTAAAGCTATAGCTGGGTCTTAAAGCCATGGGCTTTGAAATATGTTCTGGACTTCATTTACAAAATATTGCACAAACAAGATCTTATCTAAATAAGGTTATTTGACCTGGAACATTTTACTCCACTCTCAATGTGACTTGCTTAAACCATGGGCAATAAAATAAAGTGGAAAATGGGAAAGCCCTAAATGACAAACTGTAGGAAACTATAAAAATCTCTCCCTGCCACGTCAGGAAATCACTTAATCAGATAGCATTATTGGGACCAGAAACATCTATTCTCACAGCTCACACGCCCACATGCTCTACCCTGCTATACCCAGGACAGCCTGGAACAAGGGATGAAGCCTTGATTCTTTCTCTTCACTTGTTCCCTTGAAGCACCACCTCCTGGTCCCTCCACTTCCGGTGCTTTCAGAGGAACTTGGTAGAATTTGACAAAGACTTAAGAAATATTTGATAAGCCCAGGAGTTCAAGACTAGCCTATGCAACATAGGAAGACCCCGTCTCAAGGAAAAAAAAAAAAAAAAAAAAAGCCAGGCATAGTGGTACGTGCCTGTGGTCCCAGCTTCTCGGGAGGCTGAGTGGAAGGATTGCTCGAGCCTGGGAGGTTGAGGCTATGATGGTGCCACTGCACTCCAGCATGGGTGACAGCCAGACTCTGTCTTGAAAGAAAAAGAAAGGAAGACAGACGAGAGAGAGAGAGAGAGAGAGAGAGAGAGAGAGAGAGAGAGATAGAGAGAGAGAGAGAGAGAGAGAGGAAGAAAGAAAGAAAGGAAGAAAGAAAGAAAGAAAGAAGAAAGAAAGAAAGAAAGAAAGAAAGAAAGAAAGAAAGAAAGAAAGAAAGAAAAAGAGAGAGAGAAAGAAACAGAGAAAGAAAGAGAGAGAAAAGAAAAAGAAAAATAAAAGAAAGATTTGAGCTTACCAAAGATTTGGGACTGAGGCCTTTATTTCTCAGAGCCAATCATCAGCTCAGGTGTAATTTCCTACAGGAGCTTTCCCTGATTCTTACTAAGCAAGGCTAAGTGACATTCCTCTCTGTTCCTTAATACCTTGAGCTTCTCTCAGAGCAACAAATTGCATTGAAATGTTCAGTGAGTAGCTGTTTCCCCTACTTAGAAACTCTAAACTTCTAAGAGTCTTTCCTCCTTAGCATTTGTCACAGTGGGTGAAACAGTACCTGAAATACAGTGGTACCCAATCAATGCTTGCTGAAATCCCTGCTCCCTCTCCACGCTCCCATGAATGTCTGTGTGGTGCAAACACAATGCTGTTGCTGGAAATGTTCGTTTAATATGATAAAAGGCACTATTTGAAAATAATAATTTGATATTTTGTTTTACAGAAGATGTCATTTCCTCTTTAAGAAACCATTGTCCACAATCTCAGGATGCACCTGAGTTGGTCAGGATCTTGGTTCCAGGTTACAGAAACCCAAACGGAACTAGCTTAAGACAAATGAAGAATTTATTATGAAGATACTAACATGTCTCATGGCGCCCATAGACAGCAACTGTGCTAAACTTCTAGAATGCCTGTAACCAGGACTCACGTTCTGTCGGGAAATTTGTGCCTTGTCTCTGTTTTTCACTCAGCGTTTGCTTAAAGCTTCACTTGCTGTAGGCTGACCAGATTCCTTTGTTTTTCTGTTCCACATGAAGCAAAAGGTAACTGCCAATAGCTTCAAAATGCACATTTTTATACCCCAAGAACCTTAAGAAGACTAACTTCAGTTCAAGTTTCCAATTTCTCTGGGAATGACTCTAATTGGCCCAAGTTCATTAAGTGCCCACCTCAGACCAATCAAATGCAGCTGGAGGTGGAGTTCAAAAATATGGCCAGGGTATTGGGAAGACAGTCCCATAGATGTCAAACACACTCCCAAATGTTTTAGTTCCTAAAGAAAACACATGGTCAGGATGGATTATTTCAAGAACATTAATGGATAGGGTTTACAAAGCATAAGGTGTTTAAAAGCAATAGTGTTCAAATTTATTTTCATTAGTAATTCATGGTAAAATAAAAAATTCCCAAGTAACCACGTTTACTTTGTTTTAAAAATAAATTTATTTTATTACATGATAATATTGACAGTTTACATAACAAAGTTATTTAGTGTATGCAAAGCAACCATAAAACACATTTTGAAAAGATATAAAAATCTTTGAAATTCTTTCTTGATACCAGATCTACCAAATTTTGAGAGCCACCATTGACATTTTAGGATCAAAACAAAATGGCTTGAGAGATTTTATTGGTCAGCCAAACTCAGTCCAGGAAAAAAGAAACATTTAGAGCATTGTTTTGTGTTTTTAAAAACTCTAATGGATATTTATTCCAAGCTCCTTTTGTATCAAAGAAGACTACATAAGAGAAAGGGCATGAATGAGCTTTTGAAAATAAAGCACATACAACATGGATCAGTTGGATATAATTGTGTTTCAAGTATGATCATTAAATCAGGAGAAAAAATAGATTTTGAAAATTATCAGTTGCTTGACTTAGCTCTTACTGACAGGGAAGCTATTTCCGTATTACATATAAGTACAGCTCCAGCTTCACTCAAAACACCACGGATGCTAGAAGGTGATATATGATTTCAGCATTTGTCTGAATTCTCCACTTCACTATGGAATCTACATTGCAAAGTAAAATTTGCAAAGATTCTAAAAAAGAAGCTGCTTGGCTGACACACACAATTTGGGGGGCATCTTCCATTGATTTTTGTAAGTGAACCACCTAATCAATGTAAAAAGTTAAATATTCCACGAACTATTGACTAAATGTAGATTGTGCTTTTCCAGGTTTAAAGCAGTGTTTATTAAATATACCATGGAGTAAAGGAGCACTTGGCAAGATGGTCTCAAGTAATAGATGTTATGGTCATGAATTTACTGCATCAAAATTTACCTGAGGGCAACCATATATGCTGTCATCAAGAAGAACGCAAATGAGGATATGGTCACAACCAGTCCCTACCTGGTCTCTCCAGTGTTGTCCCTGACCATTACTCCCGCATAAACAGCCTCTTTCAGTAACATTATTTATGTTTTATTGAGCATAAACACTTACCCAGGGCTTAAGGAATGCCAAGCATTTACTTTTCCATCTCTATTCATTTCCTTAGTTATGGGGCCAATCTGTTTGCTTTAATAATGTAAAAATGTAGTCACGTCATTGAGAACTTATAAAGGAGCAAAGAAACATAATAAAAGTCAATTCTGTAGAAAGCATTATGGTAACAGCAATCTAGGCCAGGATTTCTCAGTCTGTGTGCCTGTAGGAAGATGGCCTTGACATCTCACGATCATACCAAAACACAATTCAGTATAAAACCTTGGGTTTTGTTATTGAGTTAGGTTGCACCGATTCAGATGAACAAAACTGATGGTTAAAAGCACAGATTTTGATTTAGATAAACCTTGATTTCTATTCTGTCTCCAACAATCTCCAACTGTCTAAATCTGGATTAGATTATTTGACTTGAGTTCTTTGGCCCTGTTTCCATATGTAGGAAACGAGGATTATAATATCTATCTCATGGATTGCTGAAAGGATTAAATGAAATAATATATTTCAAACTTATTAGCACATGGTAAATGCTTGATAAATGGTAGCTTTATTATTAATTCAATTCCTAAGACCTAACCTCCTTTCTACTTTTCTTTTTTGTTTGACTAGTAATCCTGGTGACAATACTTAAATGAAAGTTTATTGAAATTTCCCTTCTGTTGTTGCTATGTAACCAGTTGCTGTTTTTCGAATTACTAGACAATAATCATATAATTAACGTTCTTATTATTAAAAAAAAATAACACAAACTAAAGTTTCAAATAAAAAGTAAATACATTATTTAAAATTCATGTCTACTAGCTGTTTTCCTGAGACACATTCTGTCCATTTTCAAATGAGCAAGGCATTTTGCAGCTTGCCACCAGCCTGAAGGTAACTTCATAGCCTCTGAGAATGAAGAAAATAACAACACGTCACTTTAAAAAAATGGACTATGCAATAATAATAATAATTTAAAAATCCAGAGCCAGTGATTTTGTTTTCAATTCAGTAATGTTGTTTTTGGAATAAGTTAGGAGCACATATAATTTTCATCAAGCATTTACCAACCCCATTAAGCTGCTAGGATTGTCTGGGAGTGATGCTTTGTACAACTGAGCTGTGGAAAGACACTACTCTCTCATACTGGATGTCAACAAGGAAGCTTGTAGGTCTAATTGCTACTGACCTTCCTTATAACCTAAGAGAAACTGACCAAGGATGAAAGCCAACTCAGAACAGTGAGCAGAAAGAAAGAAATAATGTGTTTCCTTATGTGTGAGCCTCTGGTTTGACAAGTGTGAAGCCCACCTTACCTCTGGACTGCCATTCATGTGAGCCAATACGTTGCCTTCACTTTATGCCAGTTTGAGTTGGATTTTATGTTATTACAAACTATCCTGCTCTGTTGTGCTAGTTATGCATCATGTGCCTTCTTGGAGCCTTTCTCTGCCCTGCTCTGTCTCCAGGAGACTGACCACTTCAGATTCCATCACCAGGGCTCCATTGCCCTCTGGTTTCTGGTGGGTTTGACTAGTAGGAGGCACCTGCTGAAGATCCGAAGGCAAAAGGAGAGAAACTTTGGAATACTTCTTTCCCTATTTCCTCCCTCTGTCCTTGTTTATATCTGACAGTGGCTATGCCCTCCACAACCACAGTTCCTGCCTAGGGGACCCTCCTGCAACATGCCTCTGAATGCTAAGATAATATTTACCTTGGCCCTTCCTATAGGAAGGGCAACAGTTCCCAACCATTCCCAAGCTCAGGGAGCCTCAATGTACTTTTCCTTAACCTTGATCCATGGTTCTTTCATTAAAATCTCTCTATTGGATCATCTGAGAATATTTGTGATTCCTGCACAATCCTTACAGATGTTACATTTAAAGAGCTTATAACAGTGCTTGGCATTGTGGTAAATGCTCAATATATGTAGTTATTATTGCTATTGTTATTTCCTTTCAATGTGAGGTGTCTATATTAAAATACCTCTTTCCTGTGCCCAAAACTTAGAAAGAAAAATTATATAAATATCCCCACAACCATGCAGTATTAGAATGCCTATCTCTGTGGTAACATGCAGAAAAAGATACGAGAAAGTATTTTATTTGGTTTCAGATTCTATGAAAAAAAAAATTTATTTTTAGATGTTTTTAAATAAAAGCAAACTCTAGTGAATGATTTATTAAATGCAAGTAAGCCAGCCCAGTCTCACCAGTTAAATGTCACCTGAATAGTTTTCTATCAGCAAGTTTATCTCACTTACATTAAGAAATATTTGTCTCTTCAATATCTTCGTTGATAGGAGTTATATCTTTACCCAGAGTTTGCATTTCTTCTTCTTTCTTCTTTCTTTTACGACGTTTCCGAAGAGGACTTAGAAAATACATGTTAGAAATTAGTATGGGCCTAGTAGTTCATGTGAACACAAAATTATCCATCAAAAGATCCTATGATCTTATTTACAGACTGTTAAAAATGCATAGGTTTCTTTTAAAAATATATATTTAGGGTTCTCTCTTAACCCATCTCCTTCTCTAGGTTCAGATGATAGGTATAATAGGCAACAGTGTGGGTAGAAAATAGTTATCAAAACAGAAAGAATATGTCACTTATATTGTTGGAGTTTAGTTAGCAGAAGAGAATTTTTCAGGCCAAGTTATTTTACAAAATAGACTAATGAGTATTACATAGTGTACATGTGGTGTACAAGAAACAGTACAAATTGGAAACAGGCATAAGGAAAACAAGAGTGACGTAGCCTTTGGATATATTAACTAGGCTTCTAGATACATTAAAAAATGTGTTAGATATTCCAGACTGCATTCCTGTTTTCCTAAAGTACAGCTCCAAGTTGATATAACAAAATAGGCTGTTTCCCAGCTTTGCCCAACTGATTCTCTGCCCCAAACCTGGCATAGTATTTCTTCCTACCTTAAGTAGGTAAAATAAAAATATATCTTTCAATTTTATAGTTAGAAAGTATCTTACAGATTATTTGGTTTAACAGTCTTGTTTTACAGAAAATAAAAGTTCAAAGATGTTGAGAAATTTGCCCAAAGTCTCAAAGATACAGAATGGAGGAGTTGAGACAAAAATTAAATACTCTGGCCGGGGACAGTGGCTCATGCCTGTAATCCCAGCACTTTGGGAGGCCAAGGTAGGTAGATCAGCTTGAGGTCAGGAGTTACCAGCCTGGTGTACATGGTGAAATCCCATCTCTACTAAAAATACATAAATTAGCTGGGTGTGGTGGCGGACACCTGTAATTGCTACTCGGGAAGCTGAGGTAGGAGAATTGCTTGAACCCAGGAGGCAGAGGTTGCAGTGAGCCAAGAGCAAGCCATTGCACTCCAGCCTGGGCAACAGAGCAAGACTCTGTCTCCAAATAAATAAATAAATAAATAAATAAATAAATAAATAAATAAATAATCAAAGACTCCCTCTACGGTAGTGTTTTTTTCCCTAGCACATTGCAAAGAAAGGAATCATAAAGAGCACCCTCTTTATGTATGGTCCACAGTGAAGGGTAGATCCAAGAGTTTAGGAATCTGGGCAAGCTTCTTAAGACAAAAAGATACCACTTCAATAAGATACTTTTTTTGTTGTTTTGGTAGCATACTTGGTGGTAGTCCTGTTCTGCAAAAAAATAATAAAAATAAAAAATAAAGTTTACAAAAAGAAACTAATTTAATTAAGAATTGTCCCAGAACCAGGTACCACGGCTCACACCTGTAATCCTGCTACTCAAGAGGCTGAGGCAGGAGGATCACTTGAGGCTAGGAGTTCAAGACCAGCCTGGACAACATAGTGAGAGCCAGTCTCTAAAAAAAAAAAAAAAAGCCTGGCGTGGTGGCACACACTTGTATTCCCTACTACTCAGGAAGCTGAGGTGTGAGGATCGCTTAAGCCCAGCAGTTTGAGGCTGCAGTGAGCTATGTTCGCACCACCGCCCTCCAGCCTGGGCAAAAGAGTGAGACTCTGTCACAAAATAAATAAATAAATAAATAAATAAATAAATAAATAAATAAATACAAATAAAAGTTGTGCAAAGCCGCTCTGTCTCAGAGAAAAAACAAGATGTTTCCTGATTTTCAAAGTTCTGATATATAATAGAAAGCAAAAGGAAAAACAAAGTAATGTGGTTTGCACATAAAGTTTATTATTTTAATGTGGCAAAGCAAAAAAAAAATTTGTTTTTATCTTTCAATGTTATTGTGTTATGGTACAATTTTAGAAAATAAAAGTCTTATGTAATCTACTAACAAACATAAAATATAGGCTTTAAGACTAAATAATTGTCTTTTTTCACTAGAAAATTTATACAGATTTTATTTTAAATTATAACAATTTTATTCAGTAAATGATAAAAATCATGTATTATGTGTTTTATTATGAGTACTTCTATATCAACAATGGCAAAGCTCAAAAAGTAGATTTATTTGAATCAAAGAAAAAGCAAAAGAGAATGTAGGAAGGAAGAAAAGAAGAAAAACTATGAGCAATACTATTTCTCAGATTTACTTAAAATTAAGTTTAAAAATACTTACTGACAGCATGTGCAGACGCCGATGACCAAAATAATAAAAACTACCATAACTGCTATCAAACAAATCACCAGAATCTGTCCTCTGTCTCCTTTTAGGTAAAACAAGTCAACTCTCTCACACCTTGCTCCAATGTAGCCTTCATCACAGCTATAAAACAAGAAGAGGGCAAGGAAGTAAAAGATGCAAGACTTAAGAATCTCTACTTCTTTTCTGAAGAAATTAACAGTTTTAATTACTTGAAATTAATAAAGAACACAGTTCCTTTTTTAAAAAAAGGTACACTACTTTGTTGACTAGTGACTTCAATTTTTTTGCTTTGCTGAAAACCTGTCACCACTTGATCATTAGACATTATTAATATGTCTAATATAAATACACAAGGATGATGACAATTAACTAAAATGTATTTTAAACTTTTAGTCTCTGAATTCAAAAAGGAAAGGAGGATAAAATTTCCTCCACAGCATTCCCAGTGCTTAAATACCTCCATGATAAGGAACTCAAAAATCCCCAGGACTTCCCATTTCATCACAGGATAACGCAAATAGTTTTGATGTGTTCAAGCTGTCTTATAAATTAGATAAAAATTGTATGGTTTTATATGATCAAACGTGCTAACGCAGGTGAAAGTTCATAATACAATGTTCCATAAATGTTAGATAGAGAGAATGTTCTATAAATGTTGTTTCTACAGAATTTCTTTCCTCCTTCCTCCACTGTAAGTGCTATCCATTGATTCTAGTTCTACTGCTTGAAGGCATCACAGATTAGGTCATGCCTTCTATTACTCTTCTATTCACTGCCTCCTTCATTACATCCCCGCAAACACATAGTTCTTGTCCTCTTTAGCTCCTTTATCTGATTCCTAAAACCACATTTGCAGATCTGTTCACCATTCTCTTCACTCTCCTCTAAATGGCTTCCCTTTTTTCCATGGCCCTCTTCAAGGGAATGACCAGAAATCAACAATCTCTCTTCATTTCCCTCATTCTCTCAGCTTTCTATCAATCTGCCTTAGGATATATCTAACATAAACAGATGTCCTAAATCTGAGATTACAGTTATGTATCCACTTGACCAAGCTGGGGCTTGTCTGAGTAACGCCCAGGGCTAACAACTCAGTGATTTGAGTACTCCTCATAGAATTATCTGAACTGCATCAGAGAATTAAGGTACTTTAAAAGTTTGGAGACATTTTACCCAAAATTATGTGTTGTAACCTCAGTATCTTACTATTAATAAACAATTTCCTTTATTAATATTAGGGAAATAGTAATAGAAAATATTAATAAATATTTTGCTTAAAAGAATATTTCAAATGAAGTCAAAACACAAAGTGATACTTGGTCCTATACATAATTATTTAAATGTCAAAAAGATTAAATTCTTCTCCTTAGAAAACTTCTGTGCACCCCCATTTTCCTTTAAGAAAGGATTTACTGCTGGGCTGTTCTATACTTTATGCTCGACAAAAGCCAACGCAGTCAATCCTCACAAAGCCTGTATTTCTCAAGTGAAGAGATCCCTTAATGCCAATATTGTAGCTGAGACAGTGCTTCAAAACAAATAAACAAAAAACAAGCTCAGTAACAGCCATCAGTTGAAAGGTGAGGCATAATGCAAGCAAAGGAGAAAAGACACCTAAAGGCATCTATAAAAGGACGCAAGGATGAATGAAAGAAAATTGTTTCCTGCATGAGATATCAAAAATCTGTCATACATAAGACTAAAACTAGGGAGGGGGAGAATCATTTTTTTTTTTTTTTTTTTTTTGAGATGGTGTCTCACTCTGTCACCAGGCTGGAGTGCAGTGGCGTGATTTTGGTTCACTGCAACCTCCGCCTCATGGGTTCAAGCGATTCTCCTGCCTCAGCCTCCAGAGTAACTGGGATGAAACCGCGCGTGCCACCGTGCCCAGTTAATTCTTGTATTTTTAGTAGAGACAAGGTTTCACCATGCTAGCCAGGATGGTCTCAATCTCTCTCTCTCTCTCTTTTTTTTTTTTTTTCTAGTTGTTCTTCTTTTTTTTAATATCATACTTTAAGTTCTAGGGTACATGTGCATAACGTGCAGGTTTGTTACATATGTATACTTGTGCCATGTTGGTGTGCTGTACCCATCAACTCGTCAGCACCCACCAACTCGTCATCTACATCAGGTATAACTCCCAGTGCAATCCCTCCCCCCTCCCCCCTCCCCATAAAAGGCCCTGGTGTGTGATGTTCCCCTTCCCGAGACCAAGTGATCTCATTGTTCAGTTCCCACCTATGAGTGAGAACATGTGGTGTTTGGTTTTCTGTTCTTGCAATAGTTTGCTTGACCTCATGGTCCGCCCCTGTCGGCCTCCCAAAGTGCTGGGATTAGAGGTGTGAGCCAACCCAACTGGCCGGGAATCACTTTTAATTGCATGTATAGGAGAAAGATTTGTCAGAGTTTTTATAAGGTTGGAATTAAATCTTACAAATATAATCTTTCCCAACTAGCTTAAATATTCCTCTAACAAATTTACTAAATGTGATATTTGTAAACAATAGCTTTGCCCATAAAATGCACGGCAATTACTTTCTACTCTTCTAGAATGTTTTCCTAATTATATGCTGTGGGATTGGTGGCTTAACAATGCTTTAACTGAATTCCTCATTAAGCAGTACTTCCTGTAAGTTGTACCCCAATGAATCCATGCTAAAAGGTCAAACCTTAACATAGCTGGTTATAGTGGTTCTTATGATATTTATGCTCTTCAGCAAACCAATAACATATCAGCTGATGTTTATTTTCAGTGAGTGTATCTCTTATGTAAGAGAAGAGGCAAAGAGAGCAGATTCTAACTTTTTTTTAATTAAATGGTGATTAAGTGGGTTTTTATTTAATAAGCATCTTATACTATTTAAAATCAGAAATAATTTTAAAAGATGTTCATGATCCTTAAGGGTACTGCAAAATTGGGCGTTGGGATCACTATTCTGAAATAACCACCAGAAACTGTTGTAAAAGATCTATAAACATTAACCTGATCCTTATTACCACCTTTGAGGTATGTGCTATCATTAACACCATTTTATAGATGAAGAAACTGATGCACAGAGAAGATAAGGTAATGGGGATTCAAAAAGGCAGTCTGGCTCCCAAGTTCATGCTCTTAACTGCATAGCAGATGTGCTGTGCTGCATGTATAAATAAAAATTATGTATCTGGAAACAAATTGTTCCTTTTCAAAGGAAGTACTGAGAAGATTACTAGGAGAAGATGTGCATTATTTGAAACACACTTTGGTTTTTCATGTAAAAACAAGAGTCTACAAACTCCCATGTTTGTGGGATCCCATGATCCCAAGAAAAGGAGATATTTCTGGTTTCTCAAGACAGCGTTATCACCAATGGCAAGAGAGTTTTGCCTGAATCTGTGCTATATCACCTGAAACATCAGTCCTAGGTTGATTTTCTACTACCCATTTCATAGCTATCTTGGGAGGATGAGGCAGAAGAAGCACATTAGCCTAGGAGTTTGAGTCTAGCTTGGGCAATATAGCGAGACCCTATCTAAAAAAAAAAAAAAAAATTGTTTTTAAAAAGTTGGGGCCGGGCGCGGTGGCTCATGCCTGTAATCCCAGCACTTGAGGATCACGAAGTCAGGAGATTGAGACCATCCTGGCTAACACGATGAAACCCCGTCTCTACTAAAATTACAAAAAATTAGCTGGGCGTGGTGGCGGGCTCCTGTAGTCCCAGCTAGTCTGGAGCCTGAGGCAGGAGAATGGTGTGAACCTGGGAGGTGGAGCTTGCACTGAGCCGAGATCACCCCACTGCACTGCAGCCTGGGCGACAGTGTGAGACTCTGTCAAAAAAAAAAAAAAAAAAAAAAAGTGGAACTTTTTATTAATGGCATACTTAAATATGTTCTTAAAAAGTTGGAACTTTAAAAATTATTAAACTCTTGCTCTGTGCTGGGTACCACAATTAGTGTTTTTTGCATTTATTATTTTGCTTTCTTTACCACTTGACAGGACAGTATTACTACTCCTTGTAGATGATAAAACTGAGGCTCAGAAAAGGTAACTGACCCACTGTTAACACTGCTTATAATTGGGGAAAACAAAATCTTACTTTAGGTATATCTGACTCCAAAATCTGTGCCCCGTCTGTTATGATCTTCTGCTTCCCATTGACTGTGTATTATTCCTCTACTAAGAAGATGTTCCATTCAGATTAAGGCCTTGGTCTGGAAATTTAGTGTAGTATTAGATGGACTGTAATAGAGGCACTATTTGTTCATGCATCAGTCATTTCTTGTGCACCTAGTAAATTCTGAGGGCTGTGTTTGACACTGAAATACAAAAATGAATAAACCATGAGCCCTGCCCTATAGGAGCTCACAGTCTCAGAAGGCACATTGAAAGAAACCACCAGTTATGCTCCAGTGGATAAGAGCTTTCATAGAGGTGTGGCTAGATCACAGGGGAAGGCCATCTAAGTCAGACCTGGGTGTATGCCTGAGAAGGAGGAAGTCAGTGAAGGGGTGCACAAGGAGATGATGAGTGCAGTGCATCTTAAACCATAGCAAGAATAAGCTTTCTAGGCTACGAGAAGAGCATATAATAAATCATGAAATGAAATGTAGAATTTTAGAAGAGCATTTAGGAATATGGTGAGATATAGCTAAAAAATTAAGCCAGGATCAGGTGATCTAGGAAGGCTAAGAAATCGAGTGTAAACTTTACATTGAAGGGAACAATCTGTGTGTTGATCCTAGGCAGGTAGATTACACATTGTGATTTTCATTTTAGACGGCAGCAATATCAAAGAACAATAAATCTGCAGACATAGGAACCAATCACGAAAATGTATTAAGTTAAAGATCATTAATATTTTTAAAATTCAATATATGCTTCCAAACCAGGGAGCAATTAAATGAATTTTTTTAAAAATTGGATCTATCCCTCTCAACACACACACACACACACACACACACACACACTTCCTTATTTTCTTACATTAGCAATTGTTATCTGCCTCCAAGTATTATCCACGCATATTTCTTTTTAAAATTAAATATATTTAAGTTTTTAAAAAGTTTATGACCCTTAAAGTTTCCAAAAAATTATGATTTGGAATCATTTTTCTGAGAAACTTATGAGAAGAACACTTATATACTGGGGCAACTATGCAGAAGAACATTCTATGAACTTTAAGTGAAAATTGCACTTGGAGAATCACCTTCCACTTCTCTAAGGAAAGGTCCCAGGAAGCACATTAGTGGGACATCCTTTTAGAAGAAAACACATATTTAAAAGATGCAAAAAGAAAGTTGTGTATGCCTGAGTAAAACTGAACGAGGCTCAAATACAAAGAGTTGAAAAGAAAACTCTTCTCCCAATTCCCCACTGTACTAAACAGGCTTCGCTAATCTCTTATTTATAAATAAGACTAATTCCTTGCACTTAACTGACACCTTCAAAAGTAGCTCTTAATTTGGCAGGAATTTCCTCGTATTTACACTAACTATAAACCACCTAACACTTGCCAGAATAATTCATTTCCATTTGAACCACCCAGGAGATTATTTGAGCTGAAAAGAATCAGTTCTGCTGGCGCAAGAAATCAGAGGACACTGCCCAGCCCGGAAGTGAAGCTGAACTCTCACATACTCATATTTCAGGAGGAAAGTGTGCGTCAGTTTCTCCATAAGTAGTTGCTGAGTGGGCCCCTAAACAAGTGGCTGGGGGCAGAACCAGGCAGAACTGTGTTCGGACAGATGGCATGGTTAGCTCACACTTTCCAGTCCTGGCAAGCCCCAGGCGGGCACCATTCTGCACCCTTTTGCTTGCTGGCTGAGGACACTCCACTTACACACAGGAGGGCGTCTGCTCGGTCACCACGAAGCGGCATCTCCCTTTGATGCAGTAATGCTTGTATTGCTTGGGGCACCTAGAGAAGTGGCCTTTCCGCTTTGATTGTGTGGTGGTAGCTGGAAAATGAGAAAAAGTTCAATAAATCAACTCTTTTTAAATATTCGCTTGTAAATAGAATCATATTCCTATCTTGCTGCCAGTTTCTCTGTAGAATATATTTGAATCTCTCATTTTTCTTTCTCTCTGCATTGGGATAGAATTCAGACTTTTGTGACTCCAAAATAGCTCTGGAGATTGGACAATGGGGATCATGGTGAGAATGTTACCTACTTTAATTAAGAATTGACTTCAACCTACCTTTCAGAAACTTTAGTGTCATTTAAAGGGTAAAACACAAGTATAAGAAGAAGAAGGCTTTCATTCCATGAACGCTATCAGAGCCATGCTAGAGAAGAGAGGTTTTTTGTTTGGTTGGTTTTGGGGTTTGGTTGTGGTTGTTTAACTTAAACACTTCCATAGTATTTCCTGGGTGCTAGATGCTGGTCTGTTTGCTTTTTGTATATTGTGCATTTAATGTTCATAATAGCCTTGTGAGGTAAGCACCATTTTAATCTCCAATTTACGGATGTACAAAGCACAACACATGGAGGTTAAGTCACCTTCCAAGATCACACAGATAGAAAGTGGCAGAACTGGGACTCAAACCCAGGGAGTGTGCCACTGAGTCCACGATCTTGACTGCCACATACACTCTGGCATTTTGTTGAGCCAGCCGCTCACCAGGTGTCTGTCACTGACTCTCAGCCTGATGCATGCAGAAGTCACACCTGCCTCCGTGGGCAATTGTGTCTCTCATTTGGCCCATGAATTCTTTCTGCTGTTCTGAAGGAGGAGGAAAATACTGAAAGCTTCATGCTCTGGATTTCACTCCTGAACTGACTTCCTTGCCTTACCCTTTTAGGGGTTTGATTGCCTAATTTTTCAACTGAGGGTAGTAACATGTAGCATTTCCCCATCACTGACATGTAAAATTTCAGTAAATAACAATCATCAAGAGAAACAGAACAGAAATACTAACTAGCTGTTTCGTCTGTTAATTTACAAGGGACGTATGCCCACACCCACAGAAAACAACTAATGAGCCAGCTCCAGCCCAGGGTCAAACTTTCCATGTTCATGGTATAACCAACAGCTTGCAGGATCCAGGCGCCTGTGGAGCCAGGAGGACCATAGTGTGTTCATGTCAGAAGGGCATGTCACACTAGGTTTGGTATGGCACCTGTCATCCCAATGACATTGAATAATCATTTTATGAATAGCAATGACTACTAAACATCTTAATTAATATTATGAAAAGGGTACATATAATTGCCCCAGGCCACCAGAGAGAGGAATCTCAAAGGACTTAGGATGATCTATACACTGCAAATTCCTGTGATTCCAGGTCACAGTGCAGAGTTTCAGGGGATGGCAGAATCTCACTGAGGAACTGGCTAACCTGGTTTGATTGGTGACTTGATAACCACCTATGCTGGCTGCTTGAACTACATGCCAGGTATTTGCTTGATACATGTCAACCAATGAGACTCATCAGAAGGACTGAAATTTCTTCCAGAAATAACTACAAAATGTATCAAAGACAAAGACCTGTGTATTTTGACAAATAAATTGATGTCAGCTTCCATTTGTTGAGTGTTTCCATTTCCAGAGCTCTGTAATAGGCAGTAGAAAACATCAAAGAAATAAAGGATACCCTATCTTATTATTTAAATTGGTAGATTAGAACAAACAAAAAACAAGAATAAGCAATTAACTGGCAAAAACAACCATCATAACCAGATAATAGTTTTAGTACACTGAAAACAGTGGAAGAAACACTGGATTCAGAGAAAGAAAATTTGTGTTTAATTTTCAACTCCGCCTTTCATTAGCTGCATGAGTCTGGGCAAGCTAATTAGGCTGTCTGAACCTTTGTTTCCTCATCTGTAAGATAGACATGATAACATCTACATTGAAGGGCTGTTGAGAGACGCAATAAATAAAGATATGTAGAAGTTCATAGCAGAATTCCTGGGACAGCAATCCCCTCAGCAAATGAGTTAATCCAAGAATCTTAAAATCTTGGCAATTCTAACAGCAATCTCGTATGAGTGTGAAGAATGTTGACCTAATCAAAGAGAAATGAATGGAAAATGTAGATTTTTTAGAGGAGGTGAACAAGCAATTGATTTATGGAGAATGTCAATAGCAAAGGCACAGAGTCAAGAATATGCAGGTCTAGTGCAGGTAGTGGGAGGCACATTTCACTGAAATGGAAGGATCCTGAAGGAGAATAGCAAAGAATGGCTGTGAATGAAAGTTAGAAACCTCAGATGTCAGTAGGCTGAAGTGTTTACACTTGAAACACAAAGCAAGAGAGTAAGATGATTCCTATGGATAAAATTAAATGGTATATATAAAAATACTTTAAACTGTGGAGCATTTTGTCGCCATATTATATAGGAGAGTATAGACTGGGCTCTTAGTGGGGGCAAAGAGACACATGCGATAAGAGTCTGGGCTAGGGAGATGGAGGGGAAGGAGATTAACTCAAGAGGCAGCAGACTTAATGACAGATCTTGTATGAACCAGAAAGACCTTTCCAGATTTGCAAAGCATACCTATCTTTAAATATCAAAGTCATTTGGCTATATATCCTAATCTTTACTTATTTATCTAGTTGCTGTGCCCCTTTAAATGCACCCAGGCTTTTGATAAACACCATGCAGAGTATGATACCAAAAAGCAAATTAACCAGCAGCTGCTGAATGCAGTGATTTGATCAGCCTTCGTTCATCCAAGCAGCACAAATCTATGCCAAGGAAATGTTTGCCAGGTCTTGTTTTGATCGCTCACAGAGCTCTCTCCTTTGCCAAGTAAGCATGCTCTTAAATATTCTCAACATTATTTAGATTTTAAAACATTTCCATGCCACCAGGCAGAAAATGTCCAGTGATTTCTTTATGGAACTTTAAAACCTGAAAGCAAAATAAATCACACATACTGCCACACATACACATAAATACACATACACACACACATACACATACAAACCCAGATGGGATCATCCTGTCCTTGTCAAAATGAGAAAGCTTATCAGCATTCTTTTTTTTTTTTTTTTTGAACGGCACCTAAAATTTCAGTTCCTTATAATCCAGTATTCATCAAGTTCATGTTATCTAAAAATTGAACTATGGAACCCAATGTTTTCTGCCTGTCATGAGACCTGATGATATAGGGCACAGGAGGGTGAATATACCCTTCCATTCCAGAGATATTTATCAAGAAGAAGGAAAAGTTAATCCTATGACAAAAGAGGGATATGTCCTAAGTGTTGTGTTTCTCTGTTGTAAAGTGAATGACATAGTCTTGAAAATGTAGCAAGGTAGCAACCAGAAATATCCCTCTGATCCTAGAGGTGGTGGAATGCAATTGATCTTTTTTCCTCCCACATTACGCTTTTGCAACTCAAATTCCAAAAACAAAACATACCCCTGTCCCAGAGAATTTCACTGGAAAAGTACATCCACTAGTGGGTCAGGCTGCAACACAATCTCATAAGTGGATGGGCACCACAAGTAATACATATCGATCTCCTCATAAGACTCTATATTCCAAAGATGCTAAACACCAATTAAATAAGAAACGATTAGGATTACTGCAGGTCAGTGGATGTAAAAACCTAACTCTAAGGTTTGCAAAAGGAATTGGAAGCAGGGACATCTTTCTTAGATCACACAGCATTAAACAAGAAGTAGTCATCCTCCTTGGGTCATATGGGTAGTTAGATGAGATGTACTAGATTCCCCTGGGCTAAGCCAAAGTGGAGGAATACAGTAGACACCTAAATGACTTAGTTTCCATATGGAATTTTCCTCAATTTGATGACATTTTGATTAAACATAGGATAGTTCCTTAGTCTCTATATGATTCTAGTTCTCAAGACAAAAGAGGCTTTGTGATGCCTTTGTGACTAAAACTCTCAGGAGTAGATCCATTACGTGTATCTTTCATAAAACCTTTGCTTATTTATTCTAACAGTGTTCATTCAAATGTATTTAATAATTTTGTAGATGACATTAATATCAGCAACTGTATTCTGAAGTCAACTCAAAGGTCAATCAGTACTACAACTGTTATTACAGTGCTTTTTCGTAATACCTATTATAATGGTTATAGTCTTATAGTGTCTCTAGCTCCGTTGTTAGATGCATAGTTAAATCTGTATGTACAAATGTAAAGGGAAAGACTAAACTTTGAAATAGATGTCTCACAGGTGTTAACAAGGAGACTGAGGAAGAAAAACAACTATAAATTCATACTCCCACACAGATAGGAAGTAGAGCCTAGGGCTTTATTATTTTACTCCTTGGCTTCCAGGCATCTTCCCAATAGGGATTTCCTCCTTTTACAAACCTCTTAGGCCAAAATGTGAAGAAGAAAGTTTTATATATTTAAAGTTAATTTTCTTTTTTGTCTTGCCAGCTATCTCTGGTCAGGGAAATGTAAATTCACAGTGTCCTTGAAGAAATACAAACTTTGAAAATTTATTTTAATTGAGGATTCCCATTTGTCTTACATCCAATGACATTTCCTCCAGAAAAGTGAAAGGGGACGTTACATCTCACAGAGGTACATGTTAACTTTTTTTGAGCCACTAGAATTTGCTTATATAGGAGTTCAGTGGTGCGATATGGACAGAATAGCATGTCTTTTAACTAAGAAGGCTCTGGCAACCATTTCTGAGCTTATAGGAATGGGCCTTCACCCAGAGCTGCCCTTTTTCATTTAATCCCTTTGGTGGAAAAAAAAAAAGAATCAGTGTTGAAGCATGTGTATCTTTGCATATGTTTAAAAATATTCATGGCTAGAGGCAAATAAAGATGAAGGGACAGGAAGAAAACTTATCTTTCCCTTGTTTTTCAAGAATGCATGCTATAGACTTCTTGTGTGCATGATGAATCCTTTGCTCATTCTTCTTTACAGGTTCCTCCTCGCCTCCCTCAACCTCTAAAATTTTGCAGATACAGCAGGGCTGGATACTCTTTCATCTCTTCTCCTTCCTGGGTAAGCTCATGAAGTCTCCTGTCCTAAACACAACTTTATGATAACAATTTCTAAATTTAGTTTACATCTTAGATATCATCCTTCAATCCCAACTGTCCCACTAACATCTTCACTTGGAGATCTAACTGACATTTCAACTTAACACTTTCAAAATAGAATATTTGATTTTCCCGTTGAAACTTGGTCTTTCCTTATCTCAGTAAATAATATCCATTCTTACATTATTTCAGCCAAAAATCTTGGAATTATCTTGACTTATTTCTCTCTTACCCTACATCCAATGCATCAACAAACCCTATTGGCTGCATTCAAAATATATGCAGAATATTCCCATGATCTCCACTACCCTGGTCTGAGCCCAGTAGCGTCTCAGGCTGGAAATCACTTCTATGACAACACCTTTAGCTAGTCTCTTTCCTTCTGCCTTTGCCCACTTGACTATCAAATCTGCATACAAAAACCAGAGTAATGCCATTAAAACTCACTCAGAGAAAAAGCTGAAGGCCTTATACTCCTTGGCAAGGCTCTGTTATACAGTACTCATTACCTCTCTTTCTCCATTACCTTTCTGACTTCATATTTGACCACTGTTCATTTTTGCATCCCTGACACCTGGACGACAGCCTGCTGCATAGTAGGTGCTCATAAATATTAGTAAGATGAATGAATGCAACACTCAAGTTAGAAAATGATACAGTCAGTACAGAAGATCTGTTCCGGCATCCTATTCATTTATTTTTCAAGAACCTACTGTTCTCGTTTGCACTTTACCTTCAGGAAATGATTGCTATTCTTATTATTTTTAGCATTTTTCTCACACGTTCCACATTTTGATCTTCCCACATGATTCTAAGCAGTTTAGCATGGTGATTAACAACACACTTTCTAGAGAGATGATGTCTCTGAATTCATGTCAGGCTACTTTGTCTACTGTGTGATCTTGAACAAATTACTTTATCTCTCTGTGCCGCAGTGTCTTCTTTTGAAAAAGGGAGTAATGTAGGTACCCCATAGGATTAAATGAATTTATATACATAAAACACTCAGAACAGTCCTTGGCACATAGTAGGAGACAAATAGATGATGGATGCTATCTTTTTGTTAAAAGTGTAATTGTTGATGATGATGCTATACCCCAAAGGAATAAAGTATAATAAAATAAATCACCAAATAAAGGAACGAAAGGAGGGCTGAAGGAAGGAAGGAAACAAAAAAGTAAAGAGGGAAGGAGAATGAGAAGGAGGGTGGAAAGGGGAAGAAAATTGATTTAAATAAGTTAATTAATGCTATCGTGACCATCACATAAGAGTAGGCCCATCTACCTTAGATTCTGAGAGATCAAGCTCAAAGATATTTAGCATAGTCTACCTATTAATTTTACCCGATATTTTAAGGTAATACAGTTATTTTAGCCTGATAATGTGAAAGGACAGTAGTAACATAAATAACGCTACTCAATGCCACAAAAATTTCAAGAAGCTCCATCCTTGATTAAAATTTTCAAAATCAAATCAATTGATTTTCAACACCTCTAGAATTGTGTTCTTGAGATGTTTTTTGTTTGTCTTCTGTTTTCTAATAGGCTACTAGGAGAAGAAGAGTAAACCAAAGAAATAATTAAGCATTTTTGCTCTGTATTTCTGGTTTCTCATTGATTTCTCAACATACAGCCATGTTGAAGTCTGTCTTCTCTCCATCTCTAGATAATATTCCCCAAATAGTAAAATGTGTAACTATATTTTTAAGCCCATTTGCAAGAAAAAATTCTATATCCTATATAGGAAAATACAAAATAATTTTTCTGACATTATATTATTATTGTGATATTTAAGCAAAGTGATCTTCCACCAAATCACTACTGTATTTGTATCTTAATTATGCCAATAACTTTACTAAAATAATTTACAAATAATATTTTCTTAAAATTATTGTAAGTCAGTGACAAGTTGCATCCTGCATGGTCTTAGCGTGCCACAGGCCTAATCACTCATGGTGTAAAAGAAAGTTTCCCCATGTAGAGATTACAGTATATGGTCTCTATTTTAAATTTTTTTAAGTCAAAAACTCATTTTTGCCTTATTTGCATAGTTTTCAGCTTTTACATTTATTTGTAAATAATACGTTTATATTTAATATTTGTAAAATAGTTTACAAAATTTACAATAATTGTACTAAAATATTTATAAGATCTATAAATGCAGGCTTAACCTCCTGAATGGGAGGGAAAGGGAACATACAAGCAATAGTGATAAAAAAGAATCAGAGATTAATAAATTTCGCTTTTCATGGATGCTGAGGGGGTGGGGAGATAGCCAGAGATTGGTTGCAGGATACAAAATTATAGTTAGATAGGAGGAATAAAGTTCTAATGTTCTCTAACACTGTGGGATAACTATAATTAACAATAATTTACTGCATATTTTGAAATAACTGAAAGAGAAGACTTTGAATATTTTCAACACATAAAAATGATAAATGCTTGAGGTGATAGATACGTGCTAATTACCCTGATTTGATCATTGCACATTGTATACATGTGTTGAAATAGCTCACTGTATCCTATAAATATGTATAATTATTTTGTCAATTAAAAATAATCATAATAAATTTTAAAGAAAACAGAAAATATACCAAAAAATAATTATTTGGACATGTCCCCAGACTATGTCTCAGAAAAGAAATTACAACTAATTCAGAGAAAATTATGGATTTGAGTGGGTGAACAAAAATAACTACTTCCTCAGTGATCCTCCAGAGAAAAAATTAGAGATAAATTTAAAAGCTAAAACTATGCAAATAATGCAAAAACAAGTAATTAAATTTTAAAAAATTAAAAATAAAGATCTTATACTGTAGCCTCTACACTGTGGGAAACCGGCTTTTACACAGTGAATGATTAGACCTGTGGCACGCTAAGACCATGCAGGCTGTAACTTGTCACTGAGTTACTATGGAAGACGTGTGATGGGAAGGTCTGCATTGATGGGCATAGACTTCGAAAATGAAAATTTTGGTGCTGGAAGCAGAAAGCTGCCTAAGACAACAAAATGGCTTAGAGTGAGAGATTGGGGATTATTCTGTTCAAGGATTTTCTTAGACCCCTCTTTTTGTTAAAGGGTATTAGAGAGACATATAAAAACTACATCCATTTGTAGTACATAAAGAATTAGAAAACAGCGCCCATCAACCAATGAATGGATAAAGAAAATGTGATTTATATACACCATGAAATACTACCTGACCATAAAAAGGAACAAAATAATGTCTTTTGTAGCAACTTCAATGGAGCTGGAGGCCATTATTTTAAGAGAAGTAATGCAGGAATGGGAAACCAAATAGTGTATGTTCTCATTTATAAGTGGGAGATAAGCTATGAAGATGCTCTATTAATCTGTCCTCATGCTGCTAATAAAGACATACCCAACACTGGGTAACTTATAAAGGAAAGAAGTTTAATTGACTTACAGTTCCACATGGTTGGGGAGGCCTCACAATCATGGTAGACAGTGATTGAGGAGCAAAGTCATGTCTTACATGGCAGCAGGCAAGAGAGCTTGTGCAGGGGAACTCCCATTTATAAAAACATCAGGACTCGTGAGACTTATTCAATACTATGAGAACAGTATGGGGGAAATCACCCCCATGAATCAATTATTTCCACCTGGCCCTGCTGCCTTTGACACCTGGGGATTATTACAATTCAATGTGAGATTTGGGTGGGGACACAGTCAAACAATATCAGATGCAAAGGCACAAGAAAGCTATAATAAACTTTGGGGACTGAGAGGGGAAGATTGGGAGCAGGGTGAGGGATAAAAGACTGCATAGTGGATATAGTGTACACTGCTTGGGTGATGGGTGAACTAAAATCTTAGAAATCACCACTGAAGAACTTATCCATGCAACCAAAACCACCTGTACCTCCAAAACTATTTTTTTAATTTCACTTTAAGTTCTGGGATACATGTGCAGAATGTGCAGGTTTGTTACATAGGTATACACATGCCACGGTGGTTTCCTGCATCTATCAACCAGTCATCTAGGTTTTAAGCCCCCCATGCATTAGGTATTTGTCCTAATGCTCTCCCTCCCCTTGCCACCCGTCCCCCAACAGGCCCTAATGTGTGATGTTTCCCTCCCTGTGTCCATTCCCACTTATGAGTGAGAACATGTGGTGTTTGGTTTTCTGTTACTGTGTTGGTTTTCTGTTACTGTGTTAGTTTTCTGAGAAAGATGGTTTCCAGCTTCATCCATGTCCCTGCAAAGGACATGAACTCATTCTTTTTTAAGGCTGCATAGTATTCCATGGTGTATATGTGCCACATTTTCTTTATCTAGTCTATCATTGATGGGCATTCCTCCAAAACTATTGAAATAAAAACTGTTTTAAAGAAAAGAAAAAAGAGGAGTAACATCATCAAGATGGCAGAATAGAAAGCCTCCAACTATCCTACCCTCCACAAACACACTGAGTCAACATTACAAAATAAAGACAAATTCTTTTGTAAGAAATTCAGAAAATAGTTGAGAAGCTCCTGTCCTCTAAGCGAATGCAAAAGTAGCCACATTGAAGAAGGTAAAAAAATCTGAGACAGTCTCTCATCATAATCCCTACCCCTAACACAGCATCGCATGATCAGAAGAAAAGTTCCTAGATCTCAGAACAAAGAGAGTTGGACTAGCACAAAGCCTCGAAGGGCCCCCAAGTCTTCAACCAGACTGATTAATGAGAGTCTCCTTCATAAGGCCAGTCCATGAAGAGAGGAGAGGTAGCTGTTTTCTCTAATGCACAGACACCAACACAGCAAGTTAAGAAAAATGAAGGAACAGGTAAATATATCCTAAAGAAAAAAAAAAAAACACTAATGAAATGAAGATGTATAATTTATTTGACAGAGAATTTAAAATAACTATCATAAAGATGCTCAATGAAGACAGGAGAACAATACATGAACAAAGTGAAATTTTCAAGAAAGAGGTAGAAAATATTTTTTTTAATCAAACATAAATTTTCAAGCTGGGTAATTCAGTAACTAAGCTGGAAAATTCAATAGATGGGTTCAACAGCAGACTGTGTCAAGCAAAAGACAGGATTAGCAAACTTCAAGACAGATAATTGGAAATTATACAATCATAGGAGCAAAAATTAAAAAAGAATTTTAAAAAGTGAAAAAGCTTAAAGGACTTATGAAACACCATAACTACAGGCAGACCAATATATATCTGATAGTAGTCTAAGAGGAAAAATAGAAAGGGGCAGAAAGCTTATTCAAAGAAATAATGCCCCAAACTTACCAAATCTAAGGAAAGAAATATACATACATAATCAGAAGACCAACAAATTTCAAAAACATAAACCCAAAGAAATCCACACCAAGACACCTCACAATCAAATTGTCAAAAGTTCAAAATAAACAGACAATTTTGAGAGGAGTCAGATGAAAATTACTTTTCATGCACAAAGGAACCTCCATCACACTCAGTGGATTTCTCAGCAGAAATCTTGTAGGCCAGAAAGGACTAGGATGATATATAGTTATCCATCACTTAATGACAGAAATATGTTTGGAGAAATGCATTATTAGGCAGTTTTTTCATTGAGCAAACATCATAGAGTGTACTTACACAAACCTAGATGGTGTAGCCTATACACACCTTAGTTATATGGTATAGTTTATTGCTCTGAGGCTACAAACCTATATAGCATGTTACTGTACTGAATACTGTAGACTATCATAACATAATGGTGAGTATTTTTGTATCTAAACACAGAAAAGGTACAGTAAAAGTATGATATAAAAGTTTGCAAATAGTATATCTATATAAGGCACTTACTATGAAAGGAGCTTGAGAGGCTAGAAGCTGCTCTAGGTAAGTCAGTGAGTAAGTGGTGAGTGAACATGATGGCCTAGGACATTATCATAAACCACCGTAGACTTTATAAACATTGTACTCTTAGGCTACAATACATTTGCATTATAAAAAAATTCTTTCTTCAATAATTAACTTTAATTTACTATAACTTTTTATTGCATAAACTTTTTTATTAATTTCTCCTTTGACTCTTGTAATAACAGCTGAAAACACAAACACACTGTACAGCTCTACAAAAATATTTTCTTTATATCTTATTCTATAAGCTTTTTCTATTATTTTGTGCTTTTTGAACTGATGTCACAGAAATAAAAAGGATTATATTAGACTACTATGAAAATTGAATAACCAAGAAGAAGGAGATAAATACCTAGAATCAACCAACCAACCATGATTGAATCGTAAAGAAACAGAAAATATGAACAGACCTATGACTAATAAGGAAATTGGTCATAATCCAAAGCCTCCACAAATAAAGGCCCGGGTCCAGATGCCTCCACTAGTGAATTCTATCAAACATTTAAATATATAATTCCAATCCTTAAACTCTTTCAAAAAATTGAAGAGGAAGAAACACTTCCAAAAACATTTTACGAAGCCAGGATTGCCCTGATACCAAAGTTAAACAAAGACATTATAAGAAAAGAAAACTACAGGGCAATGTCCTTAATGAATATAGACTCATTCATAATTCATTTTGACAAAATTCAACACCCTTTCATAATAACTTTTAACAAACTAGTAATAGAAGGAAATTACCACAACATAAGAAAGGCCTTATATGTAAACCCCCAACTAACATGGTACTTAATGGTAAAAAAGTACAAAGCTTTTCCTCTAAGATCAGGAGCAAGACAAGAATGTCCAGTCTAACTGCTTCCATTCAACATAGTGCAGGAAGTCCTAGTCAGAGCAATTAGGAAAAAATAAAATAAAAGGAATCTAAATTGGAAAAAAAGAATTTTATCTCTACTTGAAGATGACATGATCTTAAACATATAAAATTCTAAAGACTACACACAGACACACACACATATACAAATACACACAAACTGTAAGAACTAATTTACAAATTCACAAAGTTGTAGGATACAAAATAAACATGAAAAAACAGTTGTATTTGTATACACTAATCACAAACTGTTCAAAAAGCAAAGTAAAAAATAAACTAACTTACGATAGCATCTAAAAGAATAAAACACCTAGGAATAAACTTAACTAAATAAATGAAAGACTTGTACACTGAAAACTATAAAATATTAATTAAAGAATTTTAGAAAGACAAAAGTATATAAAAAGACATCCTGTTTTTGTGGCCTAAAAGATTTAATATTGTTAAAATGTCCATACTACCCAAAGTGATCTATAGATTGACTCTCAAAATTCCAATGACTTTTTTTTACAGAAATGGAAAGTCAAATTTAAATTTCAAAGGAAACTGCAAAGGACCCTGGATAGCCAAAACAATCTTGAGCAAGAACAAAGTTGGAGGTATCGTTCTTCCTGGTTTTAAAACATATTACAAAGCTACAATAATTAAAACAGCATGGTACTGGTATAAAGACATACATAAAGACCAATAGAACAGAGTAGACAGCCAAACAATAAACCCATGAATATATGAACAACTGATCTTCAGAAAGGGTACTAAGAATACACAAAGAGGAAAGGGTAGTCTCTTAAATAAATGATGTTTGAAAACTAGATATACACATGCAAAAGAATGAAATTGGACTCACTTGTTACATTACACAAAAATCAACTCAAAATGGACTGAAGACTTATATTAAGACCTGAAACAGTACAATTCCTTCAAGGAAACATACGATAACACTTCTTGACATTGGTCTTGGCAATGATTTCTTAGATGTGACACCAAAAGCACAAGTGACAAAAGTGAAATAAACAAGTGGGACTATGTCAAATGAAAAAGCTTCTTCACAGAAAAAGAAACAACAGAGTTTGGGCTGTGCAGAGACAGGGTTAGAAGTTATAACAGTTAAGAGAAATGGGAACTCAAATCCATTGTGATGGGTAAATTAGTATTGTTTTTCTTGAGGAAAATTTAGCACTATACAAAACATATTGATTACACATATCCAAAATACATAAAGAATTCTTACAACTCAATAACAAGAAAACAAATGACCTAATAAAAATCAGGATCTCAATGAGATACTTGTATTCCCATGTTTATTGTGGCATTATTTCATAAAAGTCAAAAGGTGGAAGCAACCTAAGAGTCTACTGATAGATTAATGGATGAAGAAAGTACAGTACATACATAGAATATTATTCAGCCTTACAAAAGAGAAAAATACTGCCATCGTGACAACATGGATGAACCTGAAAGAAATTTTGCTAAGTGAAATAAGACAGTCACAGAAAGACAAATATAATATGAATGCTTCTACTTATATGAGGCATCTAAAATAGCCAAATTTATGGAAGCAGATAGTAGTATGGTGGTTGCTGGAGGCTTGGGGAGTTGCTATTCAATGGGTACAAAGTTTCAGTTAGTGCAAAATTAATAAATTTGAAGAGATCTGCTAATCTGTAGTTAACAATATTGTATTGCCCACTTTAAGTTTGTTAAAAGGGTAGGTTTCATGTTAAATGTTCTTACTACAATAAAAATAAAATTAGAAAACACATTTAGGATGATGATGAGGAAGATTTTGGAACATTGTCTGTCATCAAATTATGGAATGATTTCCCAAGGGAAATGTGAAAAAATGCCATCATTGAAGACATTTGAAATCAGACTGAAGAAAAACACATGAACACATAAAGTTGGCCTTGTTCTTCTGCCTACAAGGATGACAAGACCCAAACATGACCTAAGACACCATTAGATTCTACAGCCGATGAGCACCCTCTGACCACCCACTACTGTGAGGGATGAAAGGGGAAAATTGGGCTGGAACTGATGACTCACATCAGGAAGACTTGCTCAGTGTGTTCCTGGCTCTGTTACAACTTCCCAAGAGTGCTAGGAAAGGAGAAGTTTACATCAAGTCACCATACTCCCAGTTCATAGAAGTTTTTTTAAGTCAGAAATAACCCCTGTAGAAGACTAGACCATACAATCTATACAGAACAAACATAACCTTAGACCAGGGGTCAGCAAAGTGTAGTCCAAGCATCAGATCTGGCCCACAGCCTGTTTCTCTAACTAAAGTTTTATTGGAACAGAGCCCAACCTATTCATTTGCATAGTGTCTATGACTGCTTTCACAGTACAATGGCAGTGTTGAGTAGTTGTGACAAAGACATCATGACCCACAAAGCCTAAAACTCTTATTACCTAACCCTTTACTAAGGCCAACTCCTGCCTTAGACTGATAAGTTTCAGAACACTAATTCAAGCATCTCCAAGGTAAAATATGTAAAATCCTTGCCTTCTTCCCTTCTTTTAACTAAGAAATAGAAAAGAAAAAAAGGAATTTAACTTTGAGTAGAATATGTCAGCTTTTCATGAATCCAGACTAAGATATCACATGCTAGAGTCTGGAACATGCATCTGTGACCCAAAATACAGTGGCTGACCAGAGGCACTAGAATCAGAAAGACCTGCGTTTGAATTGCAGATTTGCTATTTTCCAGCTGTATGACCTTTGGCAAGTTACTTAATCTTTGTAGGTTTTTCCTTGAAATAAAATAAAAAATATTATCTAGCTCAGAGGGCTCTTGTGAGTAGTGATGAATTACTGTATATAAAGCACTTTGGCACAGTGGCTGGTACTTCAATATGTACTCAATTACGTAGTATTATGAGTACTATTATTATCAGAAAACTAAAACTCAGATTTGAATATAAAGTTTGTGAAACATTACCTGCACAGTTTTCATCAGGGTCTCCACAGAGAAGGCCATTAGTTTCAGGACTTCTGGTGGAATTCCCATCTGCCACCACACAGTGGAGGATCACTAGACCTTCAAGTTCAAAACACAACCAAAACCAGACATGAAAATTTGCTTATTGTGAAACAGTCTATCAAAGTCGTCACCCATTTCACCCATTTATGAAAATAACAACCTACAGTTTCCATTTCCAAGTCATTCACTCCCAGAAGGGATACAGAGGCCAACATGCTGCACATTTTCAGCTCATTGCTAAAGAATGAATTTTCAAGTCACCATCACTTACATCTAACTATGGATCTTAAGGAGGAAACTTGGCCATAGCTTGTGAAAGAGCCTTATAACAAAAGCAGAAGTAAGAGCAGCTGAATTCCCAGTCCCTGAGTGGATATACTGATGAATTTCCAGGGAAAGTGGATGGTGAACCTCCATGGCAAGCAAAGTGCCTTCTCCATTCCACACAGACCCAGCGTTTCTCAGGTGTTAACAACTGAGTGTGCTTCTTTCTGGGGAGATACTTGATCCATGGGAATTCTTTAAAAATTTTAGATCCCTTCAGCTAAGAATCTCTGTTTCTGAGAAGGACAGGCCACATGTTTTACAAGGTAGAGAAGAATGCCATGCTGTGGTTAGAATGGTTCAGAATACAATGTGCAGTACTTGTGTAGATACTGATTCAAACAAACCAAGCAGAAAAGGTCACTTATGAGATAATCAGGGAAATTTGACACTGACTGGACACTAGATAATATTAAAATATGTTATAGATATTTTAAAGTATGATAATGATATTGTGGTTTAGGTTAAAAAACAGGTTCTATATCGTGTGTGTGTGTGTGTGTGTGTGATTATGGATAAAATTGATGTATCTGATGTTTGCTTTGAAATAATCCAACATGAGAAGGAGGATACAAAGAAGTGATGAAAAGGCATGGATGAAATAAGGTTGGCTACATATTGATAATTGCTGAAGCTGATGGTGGGTATATCAAGGTTCATTATGTTGTCCTCTCTAGTTCGTATATGTTTAAACATGTCCATAATAATAGGAGGAAAGAATAGAAAAAGAAAGAAGAGAGGAGGGAGGAAAGTCAAGAAAGAGAAAGATGGCTTAGAAATTAGCTGGTCTTGAGTTTAAGAGCTGTTTTGGCCAGATAACTATGAAAAGCACTTAACACGGTGCTGGTATGTAAGCAATGTGCAATAAAAATTACTTATTATGATGCAACTGACAAGAATAAAATAGCCTCTCCACCAGTTGTATTGAAATTTATACGTCTAATGATTTCTAAACATATGGATGTTCTCCAATTCAATTTCATTCAACAAACATTCATGGACATACAGGAACACACAGGTGAATACGATGTGCTAGATCGCAAAATCCTCAAGTTGCCCCCAAGCTGTGGAGCCAATTAACCATAACAGAAAGTGCTACTACTGTACCAGAAAGCAACAGTGGCTAGCAAATTCAAAGGTCAAGAGTTTTCAAAAGGGTCTTTTAAAAGAGAGACTCTTTTTTACCTATCTAATTGGAACATTTTTTTAAAGAAAGAAATTGTACCTAGCATGGGTAACAGTAAAGAGAAACGGAAACTCAAATCCATTGGTGATGGGTAAATTAGTATTGCTTTCCTTGAGGACAATTTAGCACTACACAAAACACAAAAGCAAATGAAAACACAATGTATAAATCTTAAATTCAGTAATTACATTGCTAATGGTTTTTCTTAAGGAAATAATTCACGTTAAATAAAGACATTTAGCTACAAAATGGGATGAGCTTAAAAAAAATATAGATTACCTAAATAACTGACAATAGATTAATTAAGTATATTGAACTATCTTCATGCAACAAAATACTATCCAGCCATTAAAAGATGATATTCAAACATATGTAAAAACCTATCCATATAGTCAAAAGGTGAATGAGTAAATAGAGAGTAGCTCACAATTTCCTTAAGGCAACACTTTTCTTAATTTTTGCTTATTTGTATTTTCGAAGCTTTCTAAAAGCACATTTTATCTGTTGCAACAAGAAAAAAGAGTGACTCATGTATTTCTTTTGTAAATTGTAATTTGGCTACCAAATTTCTAGATTATTTACACGTTTTCTCCCAGCACCTGCCCTTTCCTTCACACTTGAAACAAATAGAAACAAACAATCATTTAGGGCTTCTGAAGCACAGTAATTTTATATCATTCATCTTTGTAATCCTGGTGCCTAATACAGAATTTAACGACTATTCAACAAATGCTAAAAGACTGAATGAATCACTCTATAAATGAACAAGAAAAAAACTCTTTATATTCAAAAATCCCAGGAGCAATTTCTAGTGGAAAATAATAAAATATGTTTAATTCATTTCTAAAATCCCATCCATGGGTTTTCTTCATGGGCAGTAATAGGCCTTAATCTCTTCTAATGATGGGAACTAAAAAAATAAAAATAAAAATAAAAAAATCTCTAAATCTCATAGAGATTCTGCATCTGCAATCTGAGGATGGTAGTATGTCCTTCTCAGGGTTATTGTAAAACTTAAGTTTATTTTTAAAAAGAGCACATGACTTGGCACATGCTATACAATGTGCAGTCCAATTGTACGCCTTCTCACTGTCACTTATAATTTAACCCATTATTCTCCAATTCCACTCACAGAGGGAGTTCCAATTCCTTTGAAACCCTGCTGAGGCCTTCAAACATCCCCATAGGCTGGGGGCTACAGCCCAGGCTCCTTCTGCTAAGCCTCATTTCACATGCTGGTGTCAGTTGGCAAAAGGAGGTTACTGTCCTCACAGGTGGAGGCAAAGCATGGGGAGGAGGAATCCTCAGCCAAGCCAGCCCCCAAACCAAGCAGAGCATACATTGCTCCTCTTCCTGCCCACCCCAGCAACCTACAGGTCACAGGTTGGTGGGTGTGAACCAAAGTGAGCCTGAAGAAGCATTTGCCTGACCTTCACAGTTTTTAATAATTGAATCAAGGCAGTTCATATTAAACCTGAATTTTCTTCTTCCATTGAAAGAGTGGAAGATCTGGCAAGACAGACCTAAAATACTTTCCTAGCAACAACTGGCTGAAACTAAGAAGCAGGTGACCCCTTTAAGTGCCCCAGAACCCATGAGGCTTCCTGCACTTATCTATTTTAACTACTCAGGCCCTAACAGGTATTTGAGTTTGTGATCTGTAAAAAGAGACTCAGAAACCAGATAAATGCTCACAAAATTATCTACTAAACAATAAAGGCTGCTATAAAGAAAAAGGACACTCCTGTTCATTCATAATACAATGAATATTTATTAAGACTGTGTATTTGATACAGGTACAAGACTCAAGACACTGAAGGCTCTAAGATAACAGACACAGGTATTATCATTAACCTCAAGGAGATCACATTCTGGGAAGATAGACACACACTTTTCTTTTCTTTTTCTTTTTTCTTTTCTTTTTCTTTTTTTTTTTTTTTTTTTTTTTTTTTTTTTTTTTTTGGAGACAGAGCCTCACTCTATTTCCCAGGCTAGAGGGCAGTGGCGCAATCTAGGCTCACTGCAGCCTCCACCCCCCAGGTTCAAGCGATTCTCATGCCTCAGCCTCCCGAGTAGCTGGGATTATAGGTGCCTGCCACCATGCCTGGCTAATTTTTGCATTTTTAGTAGAGATGGGGTTTCACTGTGTTGACCAGGCTGGTCTTGAACTCCTGACCTCAAGTGATACACCCGTCTCAGCCTCCCCAACTGCCAGGATTACAGGCACGTGCCACCAAGCCTGGCCTGACACACAAATCTTTAAGGTACAGCATAATATGTACAACAACGATGATAATGCAGAAGTAATAGGATAGAGAATCAACTCTGCCTAGTGGCAAAGACTTCATGGAGAAATTGAGATTTGCCATGAGTTCTTAATGAGGAATAAATGATTTTTAAAAGCATCAGTTAATAACTTTTATAAAAAACAAAAAAAAGTGTAAACAAGATAATAATCATAATATGTTAATTGTTTCAACAGTGGATAATATTTATGTGGTTATAATAATGTCAATATTGATAATTTAACAAAATATGTTCATAAATTCAGGGCAAGTAATTAGCCCACATATACCATATGGGATAACTGGTTGTGACTAATCAGTGTGTGCTGTGCCAGTTCTTGAATGTTTTGAGTATCGGTCCTGGAATTATGAGAGAAGATAAGGTCAGCAGATAAAGTCTAAACCTGACAAGTCAAGAAGTAGCATTACAAGGAAATGATTTGCAGTAAACAGTTGAATACCAGAAGAAACATCAAAAAGAGTCAAAAGTGGTTAGTAGAGAGGCAGAAAAGTATGGTGCAAAGATCTGCTATTTATTGTTATAAGCCTCTTAGTACTGATTTTTTGAATTAAAAAATGTATATTTATCATTTTATTAAAAATATAATTAATTTTTAAGAAAAGGATAAATAAAGTCATAGTTAACCAGGGCATTCTCAAAAAAAAAAAAAAAAAAAAGAGGAAGAACTTGTAGTAAGCAAAAGGAATAACTTGTTAAAAGACATGGCATGAAACAACACAACTTTTCCCGCTTGTTTGGTGGGTGGGTAGGGATTGTGATGGAAGAGGAGGCTGGCAAGCAAGTAGGCAACAAAAGGCCTAAATGCCATGTGGATTAGTTGGGATTCTGTTATGCAGTTAAGTTGAGACCACTGAAAAGTTTTAAGTTAGAAGCAACAGAATCATCTTTTTATTTTTCCCATTTTGAAAAGGCTACTTTAATATCAGCATGGGTGATTCAGACACACCTAAACCAAGATTGTAGCTCCGGGTATGCAGAAAAGAAGAAAGGCCTATAGGGGATAGCCATAAATGAAATATGAAAGACCTGGTGACTGGAAGTGGGAAAAAGGAGTCTGGGATGACCCCAGAGTCTGCTGCTTGAATAACTGTCTGGATTGTGGTACCAATCACAAAGATACAAGGTACACAGAAGGGAAACAGGTTGGGTATAGAGAGGAATTCAGTTTGGGTCACTGACTTTGAGATGACTGTGGCTCATCTAGAAGACAGTAGATGAGGTGTACATCCAGAACTTTGGAGCAAAGCCAAGCTACAGGTTCTATTTTAGGGAATCATGGAAAATAAACTGGAATTTAATTCCATGAGAATAGACTTCTCAAAAAAATAAAGGCAATGTGAAAAGAAAAGGCTGATTAAGAGCAGAATTCTGAAAATCCAGTGAAATAAGAACGTTTAAAGGAACGTACATTATTAAAATAATCATCTTTATCAGGGAAAGTATGAATTGTATTTTAAAGAAAATGAAGGAAAATATGATACTCAGCTGTAGAAAACATAGTAAGATTTCCACTCAAAAAGATCATAGGTTATGTTAAAATTTAGAATTAGTAAAAACTATAAGTTTAAAATTTCCCACCAATTAACTCTCAACTCCCCAGAAATCATCCTCTGGGAAAGTTCATCAAGTCTGTATTTAAAATTTCAGCACAGAAATTACAATCTCTTCCAAAATATGCCATTTCAAGGAGACAATTCATCAATTCTTTCAATCATGATCATTCATTCATTCAAAAAAATTAACCACCTACTTCTAAAGCTCTAAATGTTTCTTTATATTGAGCTGGTTTTTTGCCTTCCTGTTATTTTATTCTGCTCCTTGGAGTCACCTAAAATAAGTCTAAGCTTTCTTTTCCTTGACAGATTCTCATATACTTGAAGCCAGCTATCAAGTCTTCCTGAAAGAATTTCACTTCTTCAGGCTAAACATCCTGGTTCCTTCAATCATATTTTATGGTATCATCAAGACCCCTCACAAGCCTTGTCATCCTGTTCTAAATGCAAAGTCAAAATAAAGTGCCATCCCACATGGTCTGATAAAGATAGAATAAAGTGGGGCTTTCAGACCCCACACTGGGAGCTCCCCATAACATAGCAGCCCTTTTTGCCTGTCACATTAATACCGGGGTTTTATTCTCCTTACCATAAAATGAAGCTCCTCTATCTTTCATAATGCTGGAAAGCAATGTATTTATGGTTTTCTTTTTTCATTGCTGTAGTTCTGTTTTGTTGCATTTTTTTTACCTTAAGAAAATGGTTTTTACACTTTTTCCTTTTAAATTTTTTTGGTCAGATTTCACCTATCATTCAAATATTTCACAGTCTTTTTGCTGTCTGATTCTTTCATTCAACCTATTGTCCATACCTCCCTGCTTTGCATGACCTGAAGAATTTCTCAAGTGCATTAAAGCAATAAAAACAAAATAAAATAATGTTAACTGCATTTGCTAAGTGACTAGAAATTAGTCCCTATTTCTGGGGATAGTTTTAAAACATCAACTCCACTCATAAAATTAAAGACAAAAGGAAAATAAACCCAATTCTACTTCAGTGAATCATGGCTGTATTTACTTTTATGCATTTTGAGATTCTCAAGTTAAATATTACAGAATGTATTAAAAGTATTATCCCCATCAGTCAGCATGGGAAATGAAGTCAGCGTAAACAATACGAGCATTCAAAAAGAGGCAGCCTGACAAGGAGCATGACACGCTGTCTCAAAGTCACTGCTAATGCTGAGGTAAGTAGTACACCAGCTGGGTCAACTATTTAAAAAGATCATATATGACCAACTTAAACAGTCATGTATGTTGTATTTGCCTCATCTCTGAGCCAAATTTTCCATTTTTAGAGCCAAGTGCATTTTGTATTTTAAAAATAAATATAATATCACAAAATGTCCATTCATTTATATTCTCATGATTTAGGACATCTTCCTAGATACACTCCAAACTTCTACTTATGTATACTAAATCCAGTGATTCCTTGTCATATCGTATCATTTAAGATTAGAATCACATTCCATGTCTCATTAGAAAATCTAGCTTTAAGTCAAAGAAGAATTTATCAACCTATGAACATAAACAGAAATTAGAAGAATATTTCATAGTCACGCCACTATAATTTTATTTATATTAAAGAGAAGCAGTGCAGAGTAATGGAGAAAAGGCAACTTTGGGGTCCAATGGAGCTGTTTTTGAATCCTAGGACCTTTTAAGCATCACATTTATAATTAGGATTGAGTTTCTCAACCACTGAGCTTCAGGGTCCTCTTCTGTAAACTGAGGCCCATAATACCTAACTTACATGGCCTGGTAAAAATTTAGCTGTGTGCTTAAAACGAGGTGGAGGGTAGAAATTATGAATTTTGAACCTAGGTAATGCCTTGCACAGGGTAAGCGCTCAAAAAATAGTAGCTGTAAGTGACCAGAAGTAAAAGAACAAAAATTTAAATTACCCTGGTAGGAAACTAGATTCGCAGCCTCGTAAGTGGATATTGACAAATTTCTACACTTATAGTGTGATTTCACTGTGTATAAAATATGTTTCTGATATACACTATGAAAGATGAATACACATACATATGCATACATTCAACAGTATGCTTTTTCCTATGTACTTAATGAGACAAAACTATATCTTTTCTATCTGCATGTCCTTTCTAATTTGTGAAAAAAATTTGAAGTTAATATGCCTCAGCTAATTAATAGAAATATGACATCTTCTATATGCATAGTTCTTTGTGTTTTCAGAATAGTTCGGCCAGTGACTCAGCATACCATTTATGTCAGTTGGGATTACTGATTCAGTTGGTTGGTTAAATGATTCAATAATACAAATATAGCTGATAAAGTCAGATCATAGAGAGTAATAACTAAAAATCAAGTGAATCATAAATCATATCTCTAATTTGTAAAAAATAAAGTTTTTAAGTTTAAATCAACACTAGGAGTAAAAGCAATAAGCATTTGGGGAACTTTCTTATTACATCTTCACTGTTAGGAAGAAAACAGAATTTTAAATAAGCATACTATACACGGAGTAATTTCCAAGTCCAAAAAGAGACCCTATCTAATGTGGAGTTGGAAAAAAAATAGGGAGTGAAAACATTGTTTAACACTGGGTTTGTGGTTAGCTGAGATGAAAACTGTGAAATGGGCGAAACGTGACAGTGTTCTTCTCCTTTTTTGTTAACTCCTTTTCTACTTTTTCTTCTTCTTGTCTTTCGCCTACCTATAAACCATTGTCCTCACTCTGCTTTAACATGGCCCCAAGGAGAACATAATTCTTGGACAGATTTTTCTTTCTAAATGTATTTGCTTTCAAAGCAGACCTGCAAAGAGAGAAATTATTTAACTCAAAAAAACACTCTACAATCTAGAGTGTCTCAACCTGGGTTTCCTTGAAAGCAGAACCGGATATACAGACTAAGGGATTACCACTTTATTTGAGAGTTACAAGCTTGGGGTAGTGAGAATAAGGAAGAAAGGAAATGAAGGAAAAAAAAAAAAAGAGGGACAATAAAACGTGTGCATCTATCATGCAGTGTGTAGTTCCAAAGCGAGATGCAGAGAAACACAGAAATTTGCTCAGACAGCAAGTTCACTAGTACGTAGGCCACATGAATGGTTCAAGAAAAAGACTCACACCTTGAAGCAGTTCACTGGAAAAAAAAAAATGAAAGAAGGAAGAATGTATCAGACCCAATCACTTTCATCACCAATTTCCTACTGGACAAAATACACCCCACTGAGTATTAACTCTCTCAATTCTGACCCCTTAGTGACTGAGAGGCCAGAACTCATGCCCTGGGACATGGTGGGACATCCAAGTTTCAAAGTGGAGCAACCTGGCATGGGGAGGAGCTGACAAAGAGGCAATGAAGATGGTTGAAAGACTCTTAGGAAGTGCACAATATTTGTGTCCCAACACAGTGAGCAATTTGGGTATCAGTACATCTCCTGGGAAACAGTTTTCCAGGACAAAGAGGGATTTTCCAAGTTCTCTTAAATCATGTCTTCTGGAGAACTGCCTATTCTCTAAAACTGAAAGACAGGCTTCGGGGTTTCCAGGGCCAACATGGGAAGCAGAGACAGGAGCAAAGAAAAAAAAAAGAAGAGGGTCTTTACAAATAGTGTATGTGCATTCAAATTCAGAAAAATAAAATATGAACTCCTTCTTCCTCCAACGTAAAACTCTATTCTGAATTGGTAGAAATAATATCTTGGTGTTTAGGAAAGGCTAAAAGTGATTGATAATATGGTTTTTAACTCATAAAAGTACTTCACAATCTTGTATTTTTACAACCCAGACGGGAAAGTAATTTAACAACCTGTCATATACAAACTAATTCAGGTATCTGAAAACTGTCAACATGACAATGCCTTTGCCAGTAAATCACCACTTTTTTTTACTATTACCATTATTAAATTTGTGACAAATTGATTGAACGACTACATTTAATAGGAACTCCAAAATAACCTGAAGCTAGTTTCTCAGAAACCATCAGTTGTCAAAATTTGACTTTTTGATTCCCATTCCTTTATAGTAAGGCCAAACCAGGCAGTTAGACATTGTGACAATTTGAATGAAAAGTTTTGGGCTCACCGAATTTCCACAGTAATTCAAAGAGAGGAGGTGAAAGAACCAAGGAAAAAGGACAATTTGTTTTCAAGGAGGATTATCCAAGTGCAAAGTGAGGTGAAACTGTGGCATTGGTTTCTGGATCTAGTGATAACACGGTCTCTGACCCATGAGGAAATAGTCATCAAACTTTAATAATGGTAAAGAAAAGAACACAAGATTTCAGAATAGATGTTCACCCAACCTGAAAAAGCCCCAGTACTTAAACCCTTTGAATGAGTTAAAGTAAGCCAACACAACTTAGCATTGAATCTGTTATCATCTTTATCAATAAAACCATTTGCAGAGACTAGGAATATAAAGAAACAAAGATTAGGCAGAATATTTTAGGCATCAGGTATTTAGAACATAAATTATATTGGAATTCCAAAAAGTGGCAATGTGTTAAGTTGGAGAAATCAGAAAGAAAAGTTTCACAGAAGAACTTAAAAACTGAGGACCAAAGGAAATGACATTGAAATGAGCTTGGTGTCTTTGGGAGACAATGAGTAAAGCTGTTCAGCTGGAGTGACGAATTATACAAAAAAGTATTAAGAAACAATGGCCTTCTTGGTGTGTTTGGTGTGACTATGAAATAATTCAATTGATTTTGTTGTGTGGCCTATGAAAAGAAGACTCATTAAGAAATAGTCACAACACATATTGCCAGTTGAAGCTTCTCAAGGCCTGCCCACCACATCCTGAAAGACAGATTCCCAATTAAGAATCTGACTAGTATAGAAAACCACTCACTAAGTATTTGATAGTGAAGACAACTGCTGTGTGGAAATCACTGAGTGACGTGTGTATTCTTTGTTATGTTTCTGCAAAGGCAAATGGAAGTGAAGTTTATTATTTTGTGTGTAGTCTCATCTCATATCTCAACCAAACTTCCAATCACTCTTCTGACCCTCCATTACCTGATGATTGTCTTTTACCTAAAAATGAACAGGGATTTTCCTCACAGAAGTCTTCCATCACAGGATGGCAATGTTACAGATAACTATCTCCTGATGTAACAGTATTTGAAATTTTTGTCAATGTCATTTACCTATTGTAGTTGTGCTTTATTTTTCCCCTTCATAGTAAGCTATTAGTCTGTCATTCTTATTTTAATAGATGGTAAGATCTGAAATATGCAATGTCTTTAATGCAAAAACTAAGCCTGGGGCATAGAATTGGTGCTGTATTCCAAGATGAGGACCATAAGAGAACACAGTTACTGAATTCAATTTTGGGGGAAAAACTCAATTGTCTTTTTAAAAATTCTTCATTATTGGTTTCCCAGGTTCCAAGTGGCCTGTGTCTTCTGTCCTTCCCAGGGAAATCTACTGAGAGTTTCTTATTCTGAAATTTTATCTTTCAATCTCAAAAACATTGCCAAAGTGCAGTAATATCATGTTGTACTCATAAGAACCTAAGAAAACTTGATGATCACAGCCCACTCCCTACCCACCTTAAGAATCACCTTTACACAACTCCATTTATGTACCATCCAGACCACACATGTGTACAGGCAGGGGGAGCTCACCACATCCCAAGGCAGTTGGCTCCACTTTTTTCAAAGCTCCATTTGGGAAAAAATTTCTTCCAAATGAAGGTAAGTGCTGCCTTCCTGGAATTTTAGTTCACTAATGTAAGCTGTATTCTTCATTATTCTCTGAACTATACAGGGGAAACCCTTGGTTGAAATGACTTTTCGCATATTTGAAGTCGATTCTCATAAGCCAAATCTTGTCTCTTTTCCATCCACAACCCCAATTTCTATTCTCTCAGTCACGTGTGTGTGTGTGTGTGTGTGTGTGTGTGTGTGGCTTCAGTTACCAATAATCTCTTGTCCCTTGTCTTTCAAGAGCACCAATCATTTCCTCATAGCTCACTCAAGAGTGGCCTCTTCTTTAGCCTCATCCTCCTTCACATCCACATTAGAGTATTTGATATGGTTGACTTTCCCAAATCTTCCATCTAAAATCCACCCCCATTCTTGGCTTCCTACTTATCCTCTCCTTTTTACTCAACTTCACCAGCTCTTTTGCTGACTCCCACACCATAAATATGTGTGCCACAAATAATCTACCTCTGTCTTTTTTTTTCCACTTTTTTGTCATGGTAAAATACATATAACAAAAAATTTATTATCCTAACCTTTTTAAAGTTATCATTAAATACATCCACACTGTGCAACCATCACCACCATGTAGCTCCAGAATTCTTTTCATCTTGTAAAACTAAAACTCTATGCCCATTAAATAATAACTCCCTACTTGCCCCTCCTCCGAGCTCCCATTCTGCTTTCCGTCTTTATGACTTTGTCTCCGTCACAGACATGACCAAAAAAGTCAAAGTCATTTTCATTTTTGTAATGTCGCATAGTCTCACAAAACATGCATGGAATCAATATTTGATCAAACATTTACTGAAGATTTATTGCATGCATGCACTGTGCTAGACCCTGAAATTATAATCAGTAAAATGATTCAGGTGTATTTCCAGCCCTATTTTCTTTCTTTCATTTTAGATTCACGGGTACATGTGCAGGATATGCAGGTTTGTTACATAGGTAAACATGTACCACAGTGGTTTGCTACACACATCATCCCATCACCTAGATATTAAGCTCAACATCCATTATCTATTCTTCCTGATGCTCTCCCTATCTCCCAACAGACCCCGGTGTGCGTTGTTACTCACCATGTGTCCTTGTGTTCACATCATTCAGCCCCCGCTTATAAGTGGGAATGATGGTGTTTGGTCTTCTTTTCCTGCATTAGTTTGCTGAAGATAATGGCTTCCAACTTTTTCATGTCTATGCGAAGGACATGATCTCATTCCTTTTTATGGCTGCATAGTATTCCATGGTGTATATGTACCACATTTTATTTATCCAGTCTATCATTGATGGGCATTTAGGCTGATTCCATATCTTTGCTATTGTGAATACTGCTGCACTGAACATATGCACGCATGTATCTTTATAGTAGAATAATTTATATTCCTTCGGGTATATAACCAGTAATGGGATTGCTGGGTTAAATGATAGTTCTGCCTCTAGGTCTTTGAGGGAGAGCCAGACTGTCTTCCACAATGGTTAAACTAGTTTACACTCCCAACAACAGTGTGAAAGCATTCCTTTTTCTCTGAAACTCCACCAACATCTGTAGTTTTTTGACTTCTTAATAATAGCCAATCTGACTGGTGTGAAAATGGTATCTCATCATGGTTTTGATTCGCATTTCTCTAATGATCAGTGATGTTGAGCTTTTTTTCATGTGTTTCTTGGCCACGTGTATGTCTTTTGAGAAGGGCCTGTTCATGTCCTTTTCCCATTTTTAATAGAGTTGTTTGTTTTCTTCTTGTAAATTTGCTTAAGTTCCTTGTAGATTCTGGATATTGGACCTTTGTCAGATTGATAGATTGCAAAATTTTTCTCCCATTCTGCAGGTTGTCTGTTCAGTCTGATAATAGTTTCTATTGCTGTGCAGAAGTTCTTTAGTTTAATTAGATCCCATTTGTCAATTTTTGCTTTCGTTGCAATTGCTTTTGGTGTTTTTGTCACGAAATCTTTGTCCATGCCAATGTCCTGAATGGTATTGCCTAGATTTTCTTCTAGGGTTTTTATAGTTTTGGGTTTCACATTTAAGTATTTAATCCATCTTGAGTTATTTTTTGTATATAGTGTAAAGAAGGGGTCCAGTTTCAATTTTCTACATATGACTAGCCAGTTCTCCCAGCACCATTTATTAAATAAGAAATCCATTCTCCATTGCTTGTTTTTGTCAGGTTTGTTGAGGATCAGATGGTTGTATCTGTGCAGTTTTATCTCTGAGCTCCCTATTCTCTTCCATTGGTCTCTGTGTCTGTTCTTGTACCAGTACCATACTGTTTGGGTTACTGTAGCCTTGCAGTATAGTTTGAAGTTGGGTAGAATGATGCCTCCAGCTTTGTACTTTTTGTTTAGGAATATCTTGGGGCTATTTGGCTCTCTCTCTTTTTTTTTTTTTTTTTTTTTGGTACCATACGAATTTTAAAATAGTTTTTTCTAATTCTGTGAAGAATGTCAATGGTAGTTTAATGGGAATAGCATTTAATCTATAAATTACATTGGGCAGTATGACCATTGTCATGATACTGATTCCTCCTGTCCATGAGCATGCAATTTTTTCCCATTTGTGTCCTCTCTGACTTCTTTGAGCAGTGATTTGCAGTTCCACCTAAAGAGGTCCTTCACTTCCCTTGTTAGTTATATTTCCAGGTATTTTATTCTTTTTGTAGCAATTGTGAATGGGAGTTCATTCCTGATTTGGCTCTTGGCTTCACTCTTATCGGTGTATATGATGAATGCTAGGGATTAGGCTGGCGTGGTGGCTCACTCCTGTAATCCCTGCACTTGGGGAGGCCAAGGCACATGGATCACTTGAGGTCAGGAGTTCAAGACCAGCCTGGCCAACATGATGAAAACCTGTCTCTACTAAAATACAAAAATTAGCTGGGTATGGTGGCGGGCACCTACAATCCCAGCTACTCTGGAGGCTGAGGCAGGAGAATTGCTTGAACCTGGGAGGTAGAGGTTGCAGTGAGCCGAGATAGTGCCACTGCACTCCAGCCTGGTTGTTGACACAGTGAGATTCCCTCTCAAAAAAAAAAAAAGAATCCTAGGAATTTTTGCACATTGATTTTGTAACCTGAGCCTGCTGAATTTGCTTATCAGCTTAATAAGCTTTTGGTCTGAGATGATGGGGTTTTCTACATATAGGATCTTGTCATCTGCAAACAAAGATAATTCAACTTTCTCTCTTCCTACTTGCATATGCTTTATTTCTTTCTCTGGCCAGAATATCCAATGCTATGTTGAGTAGGAGTGGTGAGAGATGGCATCCTTGTCTTGTGCTGCTTTCTGAGGGGAATGCTTGCAGCTTTTGCCCATTCAGTATGATACTGGCTGTGGGTTTGTCGTATATGGCTCTTACTATTTTGACGTATGTTCTTTCAATACATAGTTTATTGAGTTTTTAACACGAAGGGATGTTGAATTTTATCAAAGGCCTTTTCTGCATCTATTGAGATAAGCATGTGATTTTTGTCTTTAGTTCTGTTTATATGATGAATCACGTTTATTGATTTGCATATGTTGAACCAACCTTGCATCCCAGAGTTGAAGCCAACTTGGTTGTCGTGGATAAGCTTTTTGATGTGCTGCTGGATTTGGTTTGCCAGTTTTTTGTTGATTTTTGCATAGATGTTCATCAAAGATATTGGCCTGAAGTTTTCTTTTTTTGTTTTTGTATCTCTGCCACATTTTGGTATCAGGATGATACTGGCTTCATAGAATGAGTTAGGAAGTAATCCCTCCTTTTTAATTTTTTGGAATAGTTTCAGTTGAAATGATACCAAGTCGTCTTTGTACGTCTGGTAGAATTCAGCCATGAATCTGTCAGGTCCTGGGCTTTTTTTGGTTGGTAGGCTATTTATTACTTCTTCAGTTTCAGAATTCATTATTGGTCTGTTCAGGGATTCAATTTCTTCCTGATTTAGTCTTGGGAAGGTGTATGTTTCCAGGAATTTATCCATTTATCTTAGATTTTCTAGTTTATGTTCATAGAGGTGTTTATAGTATTCTCTGATGTTTGTGTGTATTTCTGTAGGTCAGTGATGATATCCCCCTTATCATTTCTGATTGTGTTTATTTGATTCTTCTCTCTTTTCTTCTTTATTAGTCTAGCTAGCTATTTTATTAATTTTTTCAAAAAACAGTTTCTGGATGTATTGATTTCTTGAAGGGTTTTGCATGTCTCTATCTCCTTCAGCTCAGCTCTGATCTTGAGTATTTTTTGTCTTCTGCTAGCTTTGGGGTTTGTTTGCTCTTGGTTCTCTAGTTTTTCTAGTTGTAATGTTAGGGTGTTAACTTGAGATCTTTCTAGATTTTTTGATGTATCAAGTCCTATTTTCTAAGCAGGTGAATAGCTAAACTGGCTAGTAATTGGAATTTCCTGCAGTATCTTTTTTTTGGAATAAACTTTTTATTTTGGAACAATTTTATACTTACAGAAAAGTTGCAAAGTGCAGGGAATTCACACACACCCTTTACCCACTTTCAGCTTCCTCTAATGTTATCATCTCATATCACTGTGGTAAATTTATCAGGACTAAGAAAAAACTATCACCTCACACACATAGTTCTCCTAGAGCCAGAACCTTGGCAAGTTGCTTAATCCCTTTGTGTTTCATATCCTACTCTATAAATTGGAATAATAATGATATCAACCTAGCTCCTGTGTTAGATAAATGTTATGTGGATGAAATGAATTATTATGCTCTTAGAACAGTGCCTCTCACATAATACACAACTGTTCTGCTATTATTTTTATTGTGAAGATCAAATGAGATAATGGGTAGCAAAATGCTTTTACAATTATAAACTTCCCCAAAATGTAAGTAACTACATTGATACTCTATAGAGAAGGTCAAGGAGATACCTGAATATGTAGTAACATCCTGTGTCTGTCACCCTAAGAGATGAGACCAGTTGAGTGTCAGAAACCCAGATGGCATTTCAGTAGGAAAGTGATCGTGAACAAGTCAAGTGTAAGTGTCCTGAAAGTGCTTAATTCAGCTCTGATGACAATTTCCTGGTGGTGCTACAGGCTTTCTGCACTAGAAGACAGAGGGAAGTGGTCCTCACCTATTCTAGGATGGCCTGGACTTTGCAGCTCACTCCAAAGAGTAGAGAACAAAGATCCGTGTGTAATGTGCCTAAATTTAACTACTAAAAAATTCAGACATTTGATTGTTATGAAATCTTTATATATAATACTAAATAAGTTAGGGATTCTCAACACTAACAATTCAGGCTGCAGTCAGCCTCCAAAGCAAAGCTATTTCTATTTCTATAGGAGCCACCAGAAGTTTGTTTTTCTGTTTAAAGCTAAACATAAACCCATGAATACAACAACTTGATTATTCACCATTCATGAAAACCATTTCTGTTCAAAACAATTGTAATCACACAAGAGAGAAATATCATCTGACATCTTACAGAATTCAAGAGTAATTTTAAATAAACCACTGGAGAGTGCCCTGAGTCCATTGCCCTTCCCTCCCCAACTTAGACACTTATTTTTAAAGTTTACATTTTGACCAGTAAAATCTGCCCTGAACCAAACATGTAGCAGTCTGAATCCTCAATACAAAACATAAGAAATAGAAGAAATGCTACATGAAAAAGAAAAGTCCTTTTGTGAAAGAATCTCTAGCACTGCTAGCAGCAAGTCCCATATAACAAGGGATGGATAAACCTGTCCTTCTACCACATCTCTGAATCTGGGGTCAGTGTTTTGCCAACAAGAAATACAAATTTTTTTTTTTACTTAACCTGTTGTCATTTTACTGACTGGGCATCTTCTACCAATAGCCACTTACATTCATTCATTCATTTAATTAATACGTTTTGAGGTCCTACTATGGGTCAGGCACTCCTTATGTAACTCTTCAAAACTAAATAGTTAAACAAGTGAATAAATCCACAGTCTTGCAAAGAGGAAAATGTTATATTAGTAATTCATCCTGTTATGCAACTAGCTCATCACTTTGAAACAAGGCAACTGAATATGAATACTGTTAAACTTCCCATACCCATTTTGTAATTAATACCTCTAGTCTATGAGTCAGGTAAGTAATATACTACATATCCTCAGGAAAGAAAATGTAGAGAATAAATGAAAGTATTTCATGGTTATTTGACCTTGTTTAATTGATGTGAATTAAGATTAAATATTGCATCTCCCTCCAACCATCTAAAAAAGTATTTCACTGTTTCTTTAAATTATAACAATTAGATATACCGTTGAAATACTAAGATTTCTTTTTTTAAGGTATAAATATGCCTGGAAAGGCTAGCCATCTTGAGCAATATAAAACATATGAATTTTAATCAAATTACTTTCCTCTTAAATTTGACTTGAGAGCATTCTTGACCAACTTTTGTATCATTCTTTGCAGATCCAGTATCAGCTGGGGTCTGGCACAGCCTAAGATCAATAAGCATAAAAGCAGGACACGGTAGGGTTGAAAGCACATGCGGAGTCATGAAGATCAGAATTTGAGTTCTAAGCATATACTATGTTTTAGGGAAGCTACTTAATCTTTCACAGTGTTAGTTCCCACATCTGTAAAGTCTTTTTTTTCCCAGGTGCTGTTGTTACCCTAAGATGAACTTGGAGGACCTCCTGATTATGAGCTATCTTCAACCTAAGAAAGCCTAGCAATACATGATTAGGGAACACACAAAAAGAAACATGAAGCAAACCAGCAAACCAGTAAACCACTCATCTGGACCTTACACAAAAGGTGGGGCCAGCTTGTCCCCAAGCTGTAGGGAATAAGGTAAAAGGAAGTCTAGGTATTTCCAGAGTATTTTAACAAATTCCCCAGATAAGAGACCACGTAATATTTTAAGTCTAACTTGTAACAAAAAGCATGAATTTGTCTAAATTATAAAATCCCCTGCCTCCAATTCCCAGGATATCCTACAGAGATAGAACTGTACCAAGAATTCAGGATTCTGACTAATGCCCTCATTTCGGAGATCGTGCTTTCTTAACCAGACATTATTTCCTTCAAAACTGCACAAAGTTAATTTTGGTTTGAGATGTTTGGGTCTACTTACTGCTACACAAAAAAATGATAACTAGTAATTTGTTAATTTGTCCACCTTTTAATTTTTCTCCCATTTTTTCCTTCACCACTTCCAAGAAAGAATTGTCACTATTAGTGAATTTTCCCCTAATCTCTGCAGCCCGTAATAAATTCTCCTTTTCTGAGATAATATTTAATCCGTACTATGTAATTTAAACTTCCTTAAGGATTGAACTATTATACAATGTTTCATTTGGAATGAACATTTCTATCCTATGTAAGTCTTTCTAGAAAGACAAGAGCTTACACTTAGACTTTTCTCATTAATGTTTAATACAGTTTAGACACACTGTAAACAATATTAGACATACTTTAAAATAGTAAAATTAAAATAGTAAAAACTTTTAGGTCTGTCTTCCTCAGTATCACATGTTTAGAAATAATGATAGTACTTTTCATCAACCTGCCAAGTACTGTGCCATGAGCAAAAGAGTTATACATTTAGTTAAGTTAATGTTTTGCTAATGGCGATAGTCAGTAACCACCTTTCATGAACAAAACTCATACCAGGTCAGCCTATTTGGCAAAACCAGAGTCAGCTGCCATCTCAGCAAGGAGCTATGTATCAAAACCAAATCATCGTTAGCAAATCTGAAGACATTAAAGATAGGATACAAAGAGTTCTGGGAGAAAGCGAAAGGTTCTTACATTCTGATTATCAAAACTAGGAATGTGTGTGTCGGGGAGAGAGGGAGTGGATGTGACTGTGTATGTGAGGAAACAGAAGAGTTCACATCAACATCTTCGTGATACACTCTGAGAAGCCACTGACCTAGAAGGACTTCCTGGACTATCTCCACTGAGATTCATTCATTCAACCAGTATTTATTGAGCACCTACTATATACATAGGGACTGGGCTCTAACTGTAAACAACCCCTGCTGTCATGGAGCTTACATTCTAAGGAAACAATTCAAAGCACTTTTGAAAGCGTGGCCATGGTGGGCAAATTCCTGCCCTATTTTCCTTTGCTTGCCTCCAGTGTTGACTATTATGGCAGTTTTCTTTGATCAAAGTACAAACTCTAACACTCCAATTGGCTTAATAAACACTGATTCCAGTTCTTTTTAGACAAATACCCATGAAATAATTGAAAAGTTATCTGAATATTCACAAAGGTAAAATAGTAATAATACAGTGAATATCACCTGCCAATTATTCTTCTAAAATCTTTTCCTGCATTTTCTCATTTTATCCTCAAAATAATTCTGTGTCTCTAAATGATAGTTACCTTTATTAAAATTCTATAGGTGAGAGAATTACACAAAAGGAGTTTAAGCAACTTTCTCAATGTTACAAGGCAACCATTATAGAATAACAACATTTATGCACGGCTATCTGTTCTTAAGCATCTGAAGAAATTATTTTGTCCTAAGAAAACTTTGCTAAATTAATGTATTTTTCTTACATATGGAAACAACTTTTGGCATTGCATCATCATCTATTCTTCTAAAATGACAGTTTTATTTCTCTTTAATTAAGGCAATTACTTATATAATTCAAATAAATCTGACAACCCAATTTTGATGAGATTTCCTAAAATATTAAAATTACCTTCTAAATATTTTATTTTACTCTGCTAATGCAGTCTAACTTTTTTGTCTGATATCAATGCTAGGCAAGTGCAGTAAAGCTCTTCACTGCATAAAATTAGGATCAAAATTGGCAGGGGAAGAAGAATCTGTAGAGGCATTTATTTTTTCAAGAGTAGATATGCATTTTCCTTTTGCAGCTTTATTTTTTACATTTGTTCCTTTTTAACAAAACCAGTCAAAATAAAACTTTTTTTGAGGATTTTTATCTATTACCTATTTCATAACTAGTGGGAGCAGGAATTTGAGAAATGAAGGCAACAAAAAGTCTTCCCATTAATTAGTAGAACCTGATGACATTCAGGAAGTATCCAGAATCAAAATGTCAAAAAATTTTAAGAGGTATTGATAACAATTAATGATTTCCTACTGTCTATTATAACAACTCATGCTTATTCTATGTTTTGGGCACATTTTAAGTGCTTTACATAGTAATGCATTTACTTCACATAATTGCATTGGTCCTATTACTATTAGGTTTTACAGGTGAGGAAACTGGGCCAAGTAGGTTTAAGAGACTTACCCGAAGTTTCAGAGCCAGCAAGTCACAGCACCAGGGGGCCATGCCCCAAAGGTCTGGTTGAAAGTCTACAGGTTTGACCACTACATGACCCTGCCTCAAGATATGCTCTTTTTACCAATTTTCAGTAATTACCATGTGGGTTCTATCAGGGAGACTATGAAGCAATGTCACCGCTTCTCCATCTGCCCAAAGGAGTATCCCCTAGGTGTTGGTGCTCTAAGCAGACTAGAGAATATACAGGAGTCACCCACATGTTCAAGGATAGAATTAGACTAGGATGTCCAGACTGACACAGGCCAGACACAGTCCAAAATAAAGCACCTGGTCTGACCAATACCAACTGAACATTATCAGCCAGGCTAGCCTGGCCCTGGGCTAGGAGAAGCAGGGTTTCCTGGAAGCAAGGAAGAGCCAGGAGGCCAAGAATCTGCCAGAGAATAGCCAGAGCCAGGGATGGCACAGATGTGTGGGTAGGCAATAGGGGAAGCAAAGGTGTAGGAGACAGCTAGGATGAGCTTACGTGCTTTTTAAATAAGTCAAAAGAACTGGTTTCCAGTATTGGTTTTTCCTGTTATAAGCAATGTGACATCTCTGCACTTGAGTGTCCTATGTCTCCCTAGATAGGACATTCTGCACTTGAATGTCCTATCTCTCCCTACCTAATTCAGCAACAAATATTTATCTGCTAAGATCTCTTGAGACCAGGAGTTTAAGACCAGCCTGGCCAACATGGCAAAATCCCATCTCTTCAAAAAATACAAAAATTAGCCGGGTGTGGTGGCGAGTGCCTGTTGTCCCAGCTACTGGAGAGACTGAGACAGGAGGTTGCAGTGAGCTGAGAGATCATGCCACTGTACCTGAGCCTGAGCAAAAGAGTGAGACTCTGTCTCAAAAAAAAAAAAGAAAAAGAAAAAGAAAAAAGAAAAAGAAAAAGAAAAAGAAAGAAAGAAAGAGAAAATACAGTAGAGAAACATGAGCCCTTTTTGGAAAATCTCATTTTTTGAGAAAGTAAGATTAAATGGCTCAGGATCTCTACTGACTTAGAAAACACCTTTAAATGGTTTTAGAAAATAAAACCAAATTAATGCATATAAAGAATATCAATAACACATAAACATATAATTTATATTTATATTAAATGTATTTGTACCATATAATCTGCTTATAGTGTACCTTCTTTTTATATCTCCAAACTCACTTCTGTCTTTATAAAATTTCCTAAAGAAAGTAGTATACAATTTGCATATGTTAGAATGGAAGTTATCCTGTAAAGATCCATCTACTAAATGCCAGATGTATTTAAGGAGCATCTACATTTATAATAAACATAAGCCATATCTAATTTACATCACATGTTGTTTTGTTTACTTTTTGAAAAGAATGTAACATGGAAAGGGCAACACCATCTAACGAAACCTCTTCATTTTACAAATGAGAAAAACAATGCCCAGAAAGCTGTAACTTACAGACATCTTAGAGTCATGAAATGGCAGAACTGGAACCAGGGCTCATGTCTGCTCAATGCCCACTCTCATCGCATTTCCACCATCTCTCTCTCTCACACACACACACACACACACATACACACCAGTGCCTCATGCATCTTATTGCTCACATTGTTTTCAAAAAGTCAATGGAACAACACGTGACATAATTTAGGAAAGGGACTTCAAAGTAAAGTGTGTGTGACAGAAATAGGACCACTTAATGGAAACAGTGATGCCAAAAAATTACATCCTTTGGCATTCTGCAAGAAGTAGAGCTTTAAGGGGATCTAGAGACCAAATTCAATTTCCCAAGCCAATCATTTAACAGGAGGGTTGTACATTTAGGTTACCCTGAGTGTACAATAGCACTAAATTAGAGTTTTGCTTTTTGTTTTTCATTTCTGTCTTTTGACAAGTTTTGAGAAGAAAATATTGTGTGATAGTAAAGGGGAAAGAATGTCCATCGACTTTAAATAGTCATTTCTACTATGACACTTCTGCTAAAACATCACCCTAATTTAGGCCCCAGTTAGCTCATGCCCATATTACACCTATGAGACAATCAGGTCCTCTGGCCCACAGGCACCACCCCCTTCCTATACTGCACCTCACTGCCAGATTTATCACCTTTAAATCATTGTTTGCATCATATCACTCCCTAGTCAAGCCCTGTGATGGTGTGTGTGTGTAACAGCTTATTGATTCTTTTCCAAATATTCTAATCTGGCTTTTTCAGTTCTTCATAATGTGTCTGCCTCTCAGAAATTCTACTCTTTCTAGTAAAGCATGCTCATTCACATCACCAACCCTTCACTAATGCTTTCTTCCTGGTCTCTGTTCCCTCTTTCCTCTCTACTATTGCAAACTCTACCCAAGCCTCAAGGCACGCATTGGTGCCCTCCATTCAGCCTTTCCCCACTATTTCAGGCCCCACTGCTGACCTCTCTCTCCCTTTTCTGATTTCATGAATTTTTCCACAGGTTACACTGCTGGGCTTGCATTTCCAAATTCAGTGTAAGTTCTAGGGCAGGAATCATGTTTTATTTTAGGAATCTCATGAGCCCGTTCCCCACCTCCATTCCTACATACCTCAGCACCTTGCTGACTATGACAGATTCTCAGGGAATACTTTGATTGTTGTACAGTTTAGACATGGTGGAGGAAGAGAATGTCAGCTACATGCAAGCAATGCTGGCAAAAGCATCAGGACGATTTCTGCGGTTAAGTTTCAGCCCCATTGCTCTTCTTCATGAATGTACACATTCACTCTACCACTAAATTGCTACTGACTCCTTCCCCTTCAGGGTTTGTTAAATAAGTTTATTTTCTCTAACCTTGGTCCTAAGTCTGATCCACCTCCAACCAAGTTCACTGTACCTTTTTAGCCACCTCTCTTACTCTAAGGACACAGTCAAATGAAAGTTTTCATTTAGGCTCCCCCTCTTTTTCCTCCATAAGAGGAATTCCCATTCTTTTTCATTTGTGGTGTCCCCTTCCCAGGCTTGAGGGTAGGAGTGATATCGTGGTGACACTTCAGCTGTGGAGACTCTCCTCCTACCACATAAATGCTCCAAACCCAGATATGTCTACAGCCCAGCTAAGATTAGAAAATGTCACTGGGTTCCCTTCCCTGCCCCGCAAAATGACCATGATGCAGAGAGTATACTTTGAGAAGTTGGGATTTTTCCTACCTAGAAGCCTTCTCATTACCTTTCCTCGGGGGAGGGGAAGGGGAGGCCTGCTTCCAGCGGCATCTGAAGTTCTAGCTCTGCTCTGTCAGTTCTGACTCCTAAGGAGGCAGGAGAGACCCTCTGGAGGGCTCCAGGCATCCTGCCAGTTCTCCTCCTGCTGGCACTGTTCCCTAACGCCAGGTGATCACACCTCCAGTCAAAGAGTTCCCGTTCTTCTGCCTCCTGCAGGATATGCTTCTTGGTCTATACTCCCACGTGAGCTTCTTTAGTGGGTTTCCCTGCTCGCCCCCACCCCGCCCTCACTCGCGGGCACAGCGCCTCCCCGCGGTGAATACCTCGCCGGCGCCGCCAGGCCCTCTGCTGTGTGCACAAGGCAACAGCTGGCGGCCTACTTGCAGCACTGGCAGCGAGGACCTCGGAATCGCTTCCGCCCTCGGGCCTCCTCACGCGTCTAGGGACTGCCTCCAACAGGTGCAGCCCCAGGTGCCCAATTGCCAGATCTTTAACCTCACGCTCTCCCAGCCTTCAAAGTTCTCCAACCCGCGCCTGCCAGCCCGAGCGCGCCCTCTTGTCCAGATGCCAGCTCGGTTCAGGGTTCACCCTCCCCGCGACTCCAGCCCCAGACTTTCCTGATGGTTTCCAGTGCCCAGCACGGCCACTTACCCAGGGCAAGGGCCAGGAGCAGTGGCAGGGAGCTGGCGCCGCTGCCCGGGGCGGCCCGGTCCATCAAACCCGCTCTGCGGGGCCGGGCAGTCCCTAGACAAGTCTCCCTCCTTCTTCGCCCCCTTCCCGGGCCTCGGGCGCCTGAGAGGGTGCCTGGAAACTAATCCCGGAGCCAGAAGGAAACGAAACTACTTCCCAGGCTGGCACCCTGGCTACAGGGCAGGGAAACACCCAGGGCGGGCGGCCGGCCGGCTCCGTGAATGTCGTCGGGAGGAGGGAGCCTCCTATTTATCCCCGCTCCTCCTGCACACACCCCGCCAAAGAGGCGCAGGACTTGGTCCTGGGAGCCTCCACGCTGCTCCCACCCAAATTGCCCCACACCCATACCCACACCCAGGGACATATTCGGGCTGCCCTCGGACCAGCTCACCACTCCCCCTGCTGGGTCTCACCTGACTGACTGTTCATTTCCCTCCCCCTTAGAGCGTAAACAAGGTAGGGAGGGAGATGTAAAGAATCCGTGTGGAGGGGTGTCGGGGGTGCCCGTCGGGCCTGCAGGCTGACCTAAACTCCTGGAAGCCACTGAGGAAGAGTCAGAGACCCAGAGGTGTTCTGGAATTCTAACTTCCTTTATTTCAGAGGATTGCTAGTGTCATGGAGAAACCATAGTCACCATTCATTGTGGTTGACTTCAGGCATTTGATAATGCAGGCAATTTCAAAAGAGTCATTGTTGCCTTTTAAAGTCTTGAAGCCATAGCGAAACCTCGTCTCTACAAAAAAAACAAAGGTAAATTAATAGCCGGGCATGGTGATGTGCACCCGCAGTCCCATCTATTCCCTGAGGCTGAGGCGGGAGGATCGCTTAAGCCTGGGAGATGGAGGCTGCAATGAGCGGAGATCGAGCCACTTCACTCCAGCCTAGGCGCAAGGGTGAGACACTGTCTCAAAACAATGACAACCAAAAAAAGAAAAAAGAAAAAAAAAAAAAAGGTAACAAAATAGAAAGAAAAGAAAAGAAATGAAAAAAGTCTTCAAGCTAGTGTCTTAGTTTCTAGGTGCATTGTCTTCTAATAATTTGTAAAATTTGGGCTCACCAGGACCTACGTTAGAAATTTTATTTGTATTTCTATTTATGAATTTACTCATGTATTCAGTATATTTTCATTTAATTGCACTAAGCACTTTCTGGAACAGAAAGATATTCTCACAGCTGTTTGAGAAAGCAAACAGCATCCAATTTTACCTTATGTGGTTAGATATTGCCTCCAAGATAACCAAAAGGTACAGCTGTTTTTGTACTGATCTGTGTTCCTCATATAAGATTTATGTGGATAATTATGCCCCTCAGTACAGAAATTTTATTTCTACAGCATCCAAAAGTCACATAAGTCTTATTTTACATATGAAATGTAGCTTGGGTGTCTGCTTCTTCCTCGCCAACCTGTTGTTTAAATTAAATAAATTGTTGTGTATTTTTCTCCCACGAATGACATTTCATTTCAAAACTAATTCAAATCATTTTACTGCCCCAGGCAACTGATATATCCAGTGGAATAAAAAGCAGCTCTTAATTTTCAGAATCCTATTCTAGTCCCACATGACAGCTCACAAAACATTGGTAGAGAAGGCAGGCAAGAAGTTTAGAGAAACCCAAAGTTGTAAGATGGAAGGTTACTGCACCCCAGCTAAAATGAGCAGAAACACTGGAAGCCAATGGATTTTGACATCATCTCCCTCCCTCCCAACACTTCCACCCTGCCTTTATCCTTTCTGATATTCTCTCCATCTCCCAGCATCAGTGCCCTAAGTTAAAGTATTTCTTACTCCAAGATGACATTTAGCCTAGCCAACAGCTGCCCTGTTAGCCCCAACAGAATGTTACAATTTTATTTTCCTTTTTCATAGACACCAATAAAAACAAAAAAGTGAGACCTAAACAAAAACTACTAAATGTTTGTTGAGCATTGGAAAATTCCAGGACTTGGTGTAAGTATTCATCATTCATGCCATTCAAGTGGTAAATTAACTTTTTCAGGCCACTAGAATGTGAAGTAGTATAATTTAATATACTAAATAGGACAGATAAATTAATAACCTTCCCTGAGGGCTTTATTTACCACCATAAATAAAATAAGTACTCCCAAGACTATGCCTTCCAAATTTTCTGACACTGGATATCCAATCTCTTCAAGGTTAGGAGACTTCCTGTCTTTTTTGCTTGCTTGTTTCTTTTTTTCTCTCTCTCTTTCTCTCTGTTCTTCCTCCCCTTCTTCCCTCTCCTTCTCCTCCTTCTTTTTCTCCCCCCACCCCCCCTCCCCCACCCTCCAACCACCTGTCTCTCTCCAGTCATTTGCTTATGAGGCATCTGGAATACAACCATTAAGTTTGGAAGAGTGGAAGGTAACAATCGATTTTCCTGGGGCCTCCATGATGTAACTGAGTTGTGTCTCAATGTTTTAGTTTGCAAGCTGAGCTGTTGCTAAGAGAAAAATAGACCAAAGTTACACCAGAGTCACAAGGTAAAACTTGTATTCCTAGTAACCCCAAGCTAGGAATTGCTTGAGTGCTGTTTTTCCTGTGCCGGGTTTAGGCAGGTATAACCAGTCCTCCCAAATCTGGTATGAGGCTTAAGTAGATTCCTTTGGAGGGCCTTTAAGCATCAGCCTTTTCTCTTCCCACACAGAACAGCCTGCAGCTGGGACAGTCCTCCCTGTCTTCTGTACAGGACAAAATAAACTTGTAGTTACTTATCTGGCACAACACATAAAAAGACACATGCTGTGATGGAAAGGACAATTTTGGAATGCATTCCTTCTAGGTCAACATGTATTCTCCAAATTAAGACTTTAAGGCATTCAGTAGTATAGGAAGATTTCCTGATGACCATTAACTTTATTTAATTTAATAAGAGTGGGCGAATGAAAATGAAGAAAGACATTTTTAAAATTGTAATTTTTATAGTAATGATAAGCATCATGCATTGTAGATTATTAGTGATACAGTTATATAGAGACAACTTTCAAATATTTTATTTAAAATTACTAAATTGGTCTCTAGGAAAATATCAACGAAAAATCACTGCTCAAATGTTGTATTCAGGTAATTTTATTTTGTAATCTAGTTGTTCTGAGGGAGGTTTTTTTTTTTTTTCCTGCCTACTTTCTTGTGTCTTCCTCTTCAGTCTAGGGGATCCATTTTTATATGTATTTCTCAATGTGTTTGACTTGTATCTCTTTTTTTGTTGGTTTTTTTTTTTTTTTTGAGACAAAGTCTCACTCTTTTCCCCCAGGTTGGAGTGCATTGGCAGGATCTTGGCTCACTACAACCTCCACCTCCAGGTTCAAGCGATTCTCCTGCCTCAGCCTCCCAAGTAGCTGGGGATTACAGGCACCTGCCACCACACCTGGCTAATTTTTTGTGTTTTTTTTAGTAGAGACGGAGTTTCGCCACGTTGGCTAGACTGGTCACAAACTCCTGACCTCAGGTGATCCACCTCAGCCTCCCAAAATGCTGGGATTACAGGCAATAGCCACCGCACCCAGTCAACTTGCTATCTCTTTTAAATGGCAGCTTAACATGAGTTGATAAACCTCAAAAATAATAGTCTCTGTGATATTATACCTGTTAGTTTCAGTTCACCATGATGATCCTTTTCTTTGACCATATTGAAACATACTTCAAAAAGTAATTTCTGATTTAAAAAAATCTGGGCTTTTGTGCTGACCCTTGTTGTAGGCTAAGTGAGAAAACACCTATGTGGCCCTAGACATCTCTTCCTAATGTACTTGCCACAGTGGCTTCATCTCTTCCTACTTGGTCCCAGACTCTCATCAAGGTAGACACTCCTCTAGGTAGGACAACAGAGCTGGAATATTATGTACAGTTGGTTTTGGAATCTGTTCAGTCTGTTCAATTTGGATCTGTGTCACCCAGTGACCGAATGACAAACTACTTACCTCTCTGAACCTCAGTTTCCTCATTGACAAAATGTGATGGTAATGACTTACACAGTTTTTATGATCCCCAATAATATACATCTTCAAGAAAAAAATCTGGTACATTAGAAACTGTTCAGTGAATTATAGTTGATAGTAGCAGGAGTAGGAGTCATAGTAGTAGTAGTATTGGTAGAGATGGGTGTCTCACTATGTGGCTAGTCTCGAACTCCTGGCCTCAAGTAATCTTTCCTCCTCAGCCTCCCAAAATGCTAGTATTACAAGCATGAGCCACCATGTTCCACTAATAGTTGTTGTCATTATAAAATTATACATTATAAAATTTTACATGGTACATAGAACCAGTAGAAACAGGCACCTTACTAACCCTCTCTTACTAATAGTTGAGGTAGAGAGAAGGAAAAGCACAGAGCAAGGCTCTGCTGGGAAAGTAACACTGAGCTAAAATTCCATGGATTTCGATACAATTTTGCCTCTTCATATGCCCTTAAACCTCTCTGACCACATTCTCCATCCTTTGTATTTCTCCTTCCTCCTTCAACTCTCTTTAGAGACCAAGATAACATGTAATCCAGGATACAAAAACGTGTTGAATATAAACAAAGTACTGTGATTTGAAGGCCTAAATAAATGAGTTACCTAGTTTCCCAGAATGCAAAGAAATAAATTCAACAATTAAGTCAAAAAATGAATGTTTGTTGTTGTTGTTGTTGTTGTTTTTGAGACAGAGTCTCACTCTGTCACCCAGGCTGGAGTGCAATGGTGCAACTTGGCTCACTGCAAACTCTGCCTCCCGGGTTCAAGTGATCCTCCTGCCTCAGTCTCCCAAGTAAGTGGGATTGCAGACATTCATCACTACGCCAAGCTAATTTTTGTATTTTTAGTAGATGCACGGTTTCCCCATGTTGGCCATGCTGGTCTCGAACTCCCGACCTCTGGTGATCTACCCACCTGGGCCTCCCAAAGTGCTGGGATTACAGGCATGAGCCACCATGCCCAGCTAAATAATGAATGTTTAATGAGTTTACAGTAAACTAACAAGGCTTTACGTGGTCATTTTCCCTTTTTCCCCGAACTTCTTGGTAAGGGGAAATGGTGACAGGAAAGAGTAAGAAATGAGAAGCAGCAAACCTGGAGAAGAGAGGGAGGTTGAGTTTAAAATAATTCTTCAAAAAATCTTTCATAGATGCAGAATGATATCTTAAAGGACTTTAAAAAAAAAAAAAAGCTGAAATCTACCTTTGTGTCATCTTCCTCACCCTTCCTTTGTTTTAAGGTGACATCGATATACATATTATTAACCTCAGAATAATTTAATCGTCCTTATGACTCCCCCAAACAATTCAGTTATATCTTTAATCTAACAATCCTCGGAACTTAAGATTTTTTCAGAGATAACTACATGTCTTCCTTTAATGATACATTTAAATTACTTTTGTATTTCTCATAGTGTAAATTTTTCAGAAGTATTTCTTTAGCCCTATAATATATACCTGCCATTTGTCCATAAATACAGTATTTTTAAAATGCTAAAGCTAATGTAAATGCTTCAGAAATGACTTAGCAGAAAATATGATATCATGTTTACAAAATATTCTGAAGTTACTGTCCTTTGTCTTTAAGGTATATTGAAAGTTCTTATTATTGTCCCTATTAATCTCTATAAGATACTTTTAATAATTTTGTCCCCAGGATTACCACCTAATAACTAGTTAGTTTTGAGATCAAAGGAGTATGATCCACAAATGTAAATAAGTTTAAACCATAGAAAATAAAACCAGCATTACTCTCTAAATTTACTATGTTTAGGCTTTTGGGAGGTAAGAAAAACTAGTATCTATTTAATTTAATAAGAATTAATTATCTACATTTGTACAATACTTTCCCATATATTAACCATTTGAATTTAAAGTAGCTGCTGAGATAGGCAGGCTGTATTATAATTCTCATCTTAAAATGAGAGGAAATAGACATCTGTAGAGTCAAGTGATTGGTCCAACTTTCAAAGTAACTCCTAGAATCAAGGTCAAAAGGCAGTAAGGCTCAAGCTATCATAACAAAATGCCATAGACTGGGTGGCATAAACAACAGAAATTTATTTTCTCACAGTTCTGGATGCTGGGAAGTATGAGATCAGGTGATTCAGTCCTGGTGAGGGCTCTTTTCCTGGCTTGCAGATGGCCACCTTCTCACTGTGAGCTCACATGGCCTTTTTTCATCATGTGCACATGAAAACAGATAGGGAGATCTCGCTCTTTCTCTTCTTATGAGGTCACCAATCCTATAAAGTTAGGACTCCATTATTATAATCTCATTTAACTTTAATTACCTCCTAAAAATCCTATCCCCAAGTCACCCTGGGGGTTAGGGCTTCGGTGTATGAATTTTGAGGAAATACAAACATTCAGTTCAAAACATAGAGTTTGGGTTTGGGAATTAGGTTTAGCTCTGCCACTTTTTCTTTTTAATAAAGCTTTTTATGTTTAAAACATTTAGATTTAAAGAAAAATTCAAAAATATTACAGAGAATTTCTGTACATCTTGCATGTAGTTTCTCCTATTGTTAATAGCTTACCTTAGTATGGTTCATTTGTTGAAACTAAGGAACAAACATTAGTGCATTGCTATTAACTAAAGTCCATATTTTGCTTACATTTTCTTAGTTTTTGTCTAATTTTTTTTTCTATTCCAGTGTCCCATCTTGGATACTACATTACCTTTAGTCGTCATTTGTCCTAAGGATCCTTCTGGCTGTGACAGTTTTTCAGACTTTGTTTTTGCTGGCTTTGAAAGTTCTGAAGAGTACTCATCAGGTATGTTATGGTATGTTCTACAATTATGTCTTTTCTGATGTTTTTCTCATGGTTAGGTTTTTCTGGTTTGGGGGAAGAAGACCACAATTATAAAGTATCATTTCTACTGATTTTATGAAGGGTGAATAATGTCAACATGATAACTATTCTTGATATTAACCTTGGCCACCTGATCAAGTTCACTTTGTCAAGTTTCTCCATAGCAGGTTATTCTTTACCTCCTCCCACTCGCCATACTGTATTCTGGAGGGAAATCACTAAGTCCAGCCCACACTTACTGGTGGAGAGTTATGCTCTACCTTTCTGAGGGAGGAGTATCAACATAAATTTTGTGGCATTTTTTGCAGATTTTTCTCTTCTCTTATATTTATTTATTCAATCATTCATTTATATTGTTGTGAATTAATTGAATTATTTTATATTTGCTCTATAATACAAAACAACTTGTATCTCTGTTACCACCTGCTGAATGCACATTTTAATAGAGCACAAGTTATTTTTCCTTTGCTCTTCATTGCAGTCGTGTATGGAATACAGGTTACATTGGAGGAAAACATGCAACTGGATCTATGATAAGACAGGACATAGGCTCTGGTAAAGATTTTATGACAACGAAAACACAAATTGACAAATTGGACCTAATTAAACTAAAGAGCTTCTGTACAACAAAAGAAACTACCAACAGAGTAAATAGACAACCTACAGAATGGGACAAAATATTTGCAAACTATGCATTTGACAAATGTCTAATGTATAGAATCTATAAGGAGCTTAAACAAATTAACAAGCAAAAAACCACCAACCCATTAAAAAGTGGGCAAAGGACATGAACAGACACTTTTCAAGAGAAGACTTACAAGCAGCCAACAAGCATATAAAAAGATGCTCAATGTCACTAGTAATTAGAGAAATGCAAATCAAAACCACAATGAGATACCATCTTATACCAGTCATAATTGCTATTATTAAAAGGTCAAAAAATAACAGATGCTGGCAAGGTTGTGGAGAAAAGGGAACACATATACTGCTGATGGGAATGTAAATTAGTTCAGTCATTGTGGAAAGCAGCTTGGAGATTTCTCAAAGAACTTAAAAGAGAACTACCACTCGACCCAGCAATCCCATTACCGGGTGTATACCCAGAAGAATATAAATCATTCTACCATAAAGACACATGCACACGTATGTTCATTGCAGCACTACTCACTATAGCAAAGACATCAATGCCTATCAGTGGTAGACTAAATGCCCATCAATGGTAGACTGGATAAAGGAAATGTGGTACATATACAGCATCGAATACCACACAGCCATAATAAAGAATGAGATTATGTCCTTTGCAGCAACATGATGGAGCTGGAAGTCATTAACCTAAGCAAACTAACACAGAAACAGAAAACCAAATCCTGCATGTTGTCACTTATAAGTGGGAGCTAAACATTGAGTACACATGGACACAAAGAAGAGAACAATAGACACCAGGGCCTAATTGAGGGTGGAAGGTGGGAGGAGGGTGAGGATCAAAAAACTACATATTGGGAAATATGCTTACTACGTGGGTGATAAAATAATCTGTACTCTAAACCCCCATGACATGCAATTTACCTCTATAACAAACCTGCATATGTACTCCTGAACCTAAAATAAAAGTTGTAAAAAATTTAGTTAAAAAACGTAAGCTAAGATATGATTACATATAAATTTCAGAATTCAGTGGTTTAAAGAACAATGTTTATTACTTTTTTACATATCTGCTTAGGGTGGGGATAACAGGAACTACAGAGTCATTTAAAGACCTAGAGTGATGGAGCTATACCATCTTCACATTTGTCTCCCAGTAAAATGTCTCCATTGTTTAAATGGAGGAGACAGCATGTACTGAATAATTGTATGGGCCAGGCCTTAAAGTAGTGCATACCTTGTATGTTCACATTCCATTGACTAGAACGCAGTCACACAGCCACCACTTTTCAGGGGAAGCTGGAAAATACAGTCTAGTTGTACCAGGAAAAAAGGGAGAATGGATTTTGGTGGACACCGCAGTCTGCCACAACTAGTAAATGAAATGAAAAGAAGTGTGTGAAAACATATTTGCAAAATAATATCATTGACATGGTTTTAAAAATGTCATCTACTACCAGAGATAATGATGCTGCTGCTCGTGTTGGTTCTAGGCTGAAATTTTAATCAGATAATGTGTAGGGAAATGCTTTGGAGGCTGTAAAGTTGTAAACAAGTGTGAAGTGTTATAATTATTTTTCATTTTAGCTTCAAGCATTGAAAAAAATACGTATTGAAAATGTGTTAGCCCCAACAATCATAACTAACTTAGAATTTATTCATTCTAAGATGCACACTTTTTGATGCTTTACCATCATTGACATCTGTATGCATCTCTCCATGTTGTCAGGCAGCAGTTACAATAAAGTTGTTATTGCTTGAGCATACTCTCAAAGGCTTAGAAGACAATCCTGCAGACCAAAATGGAACATCCTTTTAAGTAATGGTATATCACCATTACCTTTAAAAGCATAAAAAAAATTGTGTGAAATAACAAAAATAGCAATAATTCAAAGTTAAAAGTGGTTAGGAAAAGTAAAACTTGGTATTTAATATTTGCCTATTTATTTCCTTTTATGCACACATAATACCAATATATAATAATCTATGTATTAATCTAAAACATTTCTTTCAATTAGGATAAAATTAAAATTCCAAGTAATAAGAAAGTATTGGTCATTGTTTAATTTTTTCATTAAAAAATTGTTTCCTTAGCATTCATAATGTAATGATACATCATAAAAAATAGTATTTTATATTAGACAAAGTATGGCATTTGGCACTCAAAATTATAAACTCCTTGACATTCTCTAGTCTGGGCTGGCACTCTTGGTATTGCTGGCTGATGCCTCAGTTATGTTATTTCAAGAGCAACACAAGCTGTGGCCCAAAATATATGCTTAAATCCCCTTCTTTGGTTTGCTAAAATTCTCACTAAAATTCTTTTCTCCCTTGAGTACATTTCCTAGAGAAGCTCATAAAAAATGTAAAGTTGTTATCCAAGAGAGCTAACTCATTAAGACATTAACATCCTTTAAATAGTAGATGAACTAATTTAGTATAAGAGATAGGCAGTCACTTAGTGAGACATGACAGGAAATTTCTGACTGCTGCATAAAGTATCATTAAAGACTACAGGCTGGGATATCAAACTCCAAGCTGGGTCTGCTTACCATAGGCAAATGTACGGAGTAGGAAGAAGGGGAAAAAAATCACGGCAAAAGGCAAAGGAGGGAAAAGTGAGACAACTTTTGCTTAACCTCCATTGTGCTTATAGTCTACTTTGGCCTTCATTATAGTATTTCTTTCTGCTCCTCTATTCTTGCAGAAAGATCTGTAGAATTTCATTAGAAATACAAATCTCGATGATATAACACTGGTCTGAGGACCTGGGTAGAAGTGAACCTCAAGAAAGCAAACCCTGCCTTTCTTCTCTGCCTCATATTTGTGAAGGCAAAATCTGATTAGCATTGCAAGTGTGCTTGTATCTTCTACTAAACAATTTCACAAAGCACCTCTGTGGAAATAATATGCAAAACGTCTATTTCTGTATTTTCTTATCTAATTTTCATCATAACCCTGTGAAATGTTATTTCTCCCATCTTAAAGATAAAAAACTAAAGCTAAAGTAAGTTAAATTACTTGCTTAAGGACAGATAGAGAGTACATGATATAACTTGGTCTCACTCTCAAATCCTATGATTTAGAACTGTAGAATTTTCTAACATAATGCCAGGTTTCTCTTTTGAGATGTTAAGCTGTGCAGGTCAAATAAAATTGTAGGGGAGGTATTATAGGTAACCACATACGTGCAATAACCAGTTTTGCATTCTGGAAGGGGGTGACAAACATTGTGACAATGGAATCCTCCAGGCCCATGATATGTTTTGCTTACTCACCTGAGCCTGAGTGCAGGAGGTCTACATTGGTGATATGGCATCCTACCACTGCAATCATGATAGAAAAATATTTAACCTTCTTGGAAATCTTAGACCAACTTTACAGACTACAACAAAAAGGGTAGGACTCTACAAAACTGGAGGCGTCTGTGCTTGGGATATTCTAAATCAAGACAACTGAAATCTAGAGAACCTACCAAGAATAATCTCAATGACTGATTCTTCTTCCATTAAGAACCAAAATTTCTGAAAAACCTATAAAAAAATAGAAAGTTTATTACCCATCCCAGCTTCTAGATTCATTATCAAGAAAAAGAAGAGTACTTTGAACACATAGACACAGAAGTAAAACACTGAGTATCACTAAACTCCTGTTCACCTGAATTTTCAGAACAATTAGTTCATCATTTCATTATTCTATTTGGCAAATTTTCCTGGAGAACCTACAATGAGCCAAGCAGAGTGACACTAAAAAATGGCATACCTGCCCCTGGTGCCTTTCCTCCAGGTCACATCCTGATCCTGTTCTCTGGATTTTATCAGGTTTTGAGAGGAGGTAAGAAGACAAAGCCCAGGGACAAGAGAGCCACATTCTCTAGACATAGGGCAAAGCTAGCCTATCCTGTCTGCCTCATTTATCCCATATCATATTCTGGTTCTGTAATCCCTCAGAGCCTTCTCCAAGCAAATACACAGTACTATGAAGAAAATATTGCCCTATTTGCTCCTCTGAACATTGCCCTATTCGCTCCTCTCCTTAGCACAGTGGCCCAACTGTGGATCTCTGAGGATTCCATTACAACCTTGACTCATGTTAGCATTCCTCCTTTGGAATGATGTAAGAAAGAATGCACAGAGCACCCCCTAGAGAGTAATGTAAGTGACCAACAATTGATTCATAAGCATTATAATAAATCCCATGAGGAAAAAAATAATTGGGAGGAGTTTTTAGAAAATACTACTTTATATGTGCTAATATCATAAGAAAAGTAAGCTAACAAGTTAAACAAGGAGGACAGTATAGTCTTAAAATTTAAATCTTAAGTAAGGACACAACCTTGGTTCAAAACTTAGCATTGTTCTTTGCCAGCTATGTGACCTTAAGCAAGTTACTTAGGTTTTTCAAACCCAAATTTTCACAGCTCTAAATTGAAAATTATAGCAGAACTACTCATAGGGTTCTTGTAAGATTCAAATGGGAAATTAAAGACTTGTAGCATGGTGCCTGTTACATAACAAACATTCACTATTCATTATTATAATGATGCTCAAGATAGCCTCAAAGTTATCCCAAGATTTGGTGCAATTATAGCAATCACTGGAATAGTATATTAGAAAGAAGCAGTCTTGTTAGAAGCTGTAGAGATTTACAGCTGTATGAGACTCTCAGGTCCTGAAAGCAGACCTTATGAAGGCTAGTGGAAAGCATCAGTGTGAAGACAAAAAAAAAGCTGGGCTGGGAGAGGTGGTGGGGGATAGAAATCAGAAGTAACACTGTTGTGAAAATATCTTGCAAATTATTGGCCAGATAAAAAATAGTTTCCTAACCTATATAATGGCAAAGTTGTTAGAAAGAAACTTTTCTACTTTTCCCCTATTCCAGCTCATCAAATATATACTGAGTACCTACCTTGTACTAGGCTTTATGTTAGGAAGTTCTGTTATTACTCAAATGAAAACATCATATATGAGGGCCCTCTGCCTGTAGCATCTTTCACTAGACTGTAGACACACTTATTCTGAACAAACAGGATGCTCCTGCCTACCTAGCTATTCCACAGAATGTCACTTTAACAGGTAGGGGAGGAATTCTTTCAGTTAAGAGTATGTGAGTGCCTTATTCCTCTGCTAGAATAATAACAACAATGAACACTTACTGTGTACCAGGCACTGTTCTAAGCACATTATGTACATTAACTTTTTTAAATGTTCACCATGTATATTGTGAATTATATACTATTGTTATCCTCATTTAACCATTGAGAAAACTAAAACAGAAGTTGAATAACTCGCTCAAGATTACGTGGGTAAAATGTGGTAGAGCTTTGCTATATGTGCTACATATGTGCAAGTTCTGAACCCTGAACACACACTTCAAATCCAATGACCTAGTAGTAAATCACTGACTCTGGCTTTGAAGACCTCAAATAATAGTGTGGGGTGAGGTCAGTCTTCTGACGACCCACTGGAAGCCTCATTTGGGAACAATAGTGTATCTAATGAATTCTTCACTTTCCTTCCTGAAAAATCATATCTCTTCAAAATATAGAGAAGAGATGGGACAATTACTGCTTTGGATGTAATTCTAACTCACAAGAGGAACTGGTTGTACAGTGAAGGTGAAATAAATCATAGAAGAAAAATGACTATACAATCCTAGAATTAGTGATGGCCACTTAGGGTAAAGCTGGAGTCCACTCTGCAGCTTCAGTTGAAACAAGGCAGATTTTCAAAAGCATATCAGGGAAAAACAGGCATGTTAAATTAATAGGGCACACAAAGCTAAAAGAGGCAAATGAATGTTTCAAGAGTTAAAAATGCTCAAGAAAACATGATTCCAATTATGTAATTATTAACAATTTCAGTTACAGGCTGTCACAGACCTCTAAAAATAGCATCGAAAGGGGCTGAGGTGTGTGAAAATGATTTAGGACCAGAGAAAGGTTGTCCTAATTATGTTCATAATGAAAAAATCCAAAAAAGGCCTAACGCTACTGTTTTATGCCAATGGCACAACATACGTGAATCACATACATTTTTTAACTTTTCACCTGTATTGTGATTTTATTTTTTCTACCAAGGAGAAAAAAAGGGGCAGGGAAAAACCACCTGAAGTGGTATGAAACATCACGATGCATGTAGAGATTTTAAAATTGTTCTCAACTCCCTTAATGAATTCAAGTATTTTTTGTTCCTGTGGATACATTCCAAAGACACTTGGGGAAGGGGGTGCTGGTGAGAAGCTCTTAGTAATCTATGTGAAATCAGTTCCAAAAGACTGAAGATAAGGAAATATATTTTTAGTGATCCCAAAAGGGAAGAACATGTATCTTATAAATGATAGGTTGCTAAACTTAACCAGACTGGAGTGGATTCTTGCCCCTGTTTCACAAGTAACAGCTCTTTCTGGGTTGTTTAGCCTTAAGCAGAGAGGACAGGGGCAAGGAGCGGGGGAAAGTGGCTTGCATGACAGATGTCTTCAAATATTTGAAGAGTTGTCACATGGAAAATGAATTATATTCGTAACTGCTGAGTCCCAGTGGTTATAACAAGGACCTAGCGCTTAGAGGCAGATGAGTTTGGATTCAATATAAGAAAGTTGTCTAAAATTTTAATGAAAGAATAGACTCCCTTGGGAAATAGTAAGTTCCCTGGCACTGGAAGTGCACATGCTGTGTGTTGTAAAGGAAATTCAAATAATTTCATCTCCCTCCTAAACTGGACATTAGGATGCTCCAAGACTACAGGACCTCAAACAGCCTTTTCAGTCCTAAAATGCTAATGCATGTCAAGATTTCTTCCTTCAACATAGTTTTAAACTGACCAAATGGTCATTAATAAATTATTTCTGCTTAAATAGCCCATGAACCAGCCATTGAAAAAATAATTTTGGGGACTGGGGGAATGAATGATGAGAAATTACTTAATGGGTGTAATGTACATTATTCAGGTGACAGACATACTAAAAGCCCAGACTTCACCAGTATACACCAGATAACCATGTGACAAAATTGCACTTGAACACCTTAAACTTACACAAATTTTAAAAATAAAGGGAAATAATAATAATTTTTCAAATTCATTGACATACTAATGGCTGATAATTTCCTATATTCTAAACTATTTTCTAACTGCAACTTTTTTAAAAACTAGCACTTATGATTATGGTCTGTAATATTCTGTAATATTCATATGCTCATCTGCTCCTAAAGGAATATAAAATAAATTCTAAAGTGTTTTTATTACAAATTGTGGTCTATTGGTCTCATAAAGGACACAATTTAACAATTTCTGCATTCTGTAACCTATCAACAATTACAGGCTAATATCAATTATTAAAGCACTTAAATGTGAGTTAGATCACATTAAATTTTGATGCAGTCCATATCAACATCTTTAAGCCATCTAGAATATATTTTTAAATGTATGACTGAGGGCACAACATGGAGATTTGAAACCATAATAAGAACAATGAGATCACTTGGACTCGGGAAGGGGGACATCACACACCGGGGCCTATTATGGGGAGGGGGGAGGGATTGCATAGGATTTATACCTGATGTAAATGACGAGTTGATGGGTGCAGCACAGCAACATGGCACAAGTATACATATGTAACAAACGTGCACGTTATGCACATGTACCCTAGAACTTAAAGTATTTAAAAAAAAAAAAAAAGAACATACGACTGCATTTAAGCAGAGTAAATATTGCCATGAACAAAAGAATCTAAAGGAAGGATTCTTTCTATAATAACTTCAATCAATGCCCTAGGAAGATGAAGGATGAGATTTTAAATGTAGTCTACACTGAAAAGCTGTTATTGAGAGAGACTTCCAGCTGTGATGACAAATGGCATTTATAGATCTCAGTAACTTCTAACTGCTATATCCCTTTTTTCTAAATAACTTCTAACTGCTATATCCCTTGTCAAAATGGTAAATTCAGCAGAATATACACGAGTGACTAAATAACCTTAATTCTCTACCTTCAAATATTTATAATTTGAGTTTTTAATTTTTCATTATGTACCTTTTATTCATTTCACATCTTCTTCATCCTCAATAAGCCTTGGGAAGCATTCATCTCTATTGCTGTCTTTGGCTTTTGCTTTATAAATAAGACGCAAATAAGTTTTATAACCAAAATCTCAGTATTAGAACCAGAATCAAGGTCTTTTGTGACCAAACCCAATATATAATGTAGCACACTATAATCTTCTCCTACCTTAGGCTGACAACTTCATTAATAAAACCCTTCAAGTCAATCCAGACTTGCAAATTGTCATTGCCTAACATCTCAGGGATAAGAAAAAAATTATGCCCTTCTTTAGAAATTTACTTAGCAGAAGATAGTGCCGTAAAGAAATTAAATCATTTATTATTAAAAAAACTTCCCTCAACTCTCTCAATTTTTATACTTCCATCATTTCTCTCAGTTTAAGGGTATTATTTACACTGCAGTTATTTTCAACTATCTCCTTTATTAACAGCTAAAATACTTTCCCTTATGAATCAAAATGATAGCTCTGCCAACAATAAATATCTCTCATGACTTTTCAGAAAAAATGTTTCCAAAAGCCCTTCTGTCTGGGGAAGAGATTCAAGCTGTCTGCACCATCTTAATAGGGGCTTATGAAATGTCCTGCTCAGGAAGAAAGAAATAACTAAAGATGGAAAAGATGATGTCCCCCGCCCCGACCCCTTCGCAGCCTGACTTCCCGCTTCATTTCCAATGCTATTGCAATAACTCAGACCCTTATCATCTCATGCATGGAATAGTCTGCTAGCTGATTTTCCTGACTCCAATATTATTTCTCTGCTTCATTTCCTTTGTATGTGAAGTAGAGAATAATAATGGCACCTTCTTTTATAAATTGCTATGAAAAATAAATGAGTGACTACATAGAAACTGTTTAGACTAGTGTCTGGCACATAGTAAGCACTCAATAAATGTTAACCCTATATGAAATTTTATCTTCTATGCTTCTCCAAGGCTGAACATTCTACAGTGAAAATCTGGATGCATCCAGAATCCACCATTTCCAATCTCTTCTACTGCTACTATTCTTGTCCAAGCCACCATTATCACCTGCCCTGGATTATTACAACAGACTCCAAATTGGTCTGTTAACCCAGTGGCCAAGTGATCCTTTTGAATTTCAAGTTGGATTATGTCACTCCTCTGTGCTCTCTTTCCCTCTTTCTCTCAACTGTTCGTGTCATCACAAGTACATGTTAAAGTCCTTACAGTGGTCTCCAAGGCTCTGAACAGTCCATGACCTTTTTTCCCTTACTTTCCTGACATCACCTCTGCCTCCACTTCTTGCAGGTTACTTAACTCAGCCTCTCAAGCCTCTTCAGGATACTCCACACATGCCAAGTCTGTTCCTACTGTAGATCCTTTGGACCGGCAGTTCCCTCTTCCTGTGACATCTTCTCCCCTCTCCCCTACAATTTCCATCATTTACTCCTTTATCTCTTTCCAATCTTTGGCTGCCCTGTTTCGAACTGCCACTCTTCCTCTACCCCAGTAGGGCTGATACCCCTTAACCTGCTCTATATTTTTCCATAGCACATATGGCCTTTTGACGTGCTATATAATTTACTTGTTGATAACATATATCCCCCATCCCCGGTAAAAAAGTAAGCTCCACAGGGGCAGAGATTGTTATCTGTTTGTTTATTGATGTATCCTTAATGCTTAGAAGAATCCTGGGCATGTGACATATTTAATATACATTTATCCTATAAAGCAATGAATAAACAAGTTAATGAACATGTTGCCATTCTGCTGAATACCCTTCAGTATCTCCCCACTGCCAAATTAAGTCCAGACTTCTTAGCCAGCTACATCTAATGATCCAGCCCTTGCCCATCCCTTACTCCTGATCTCTAGTGGTGACTCACACACAGTGCACTCTCAAAACACACTGAACTATTTGAGCTACTTGAAGTTTCCCGGCCATGCAGCCAAACATCTCCTGCTGACCTGAATGCCTGTGCTCTCCTTTTCAGCTGGTAAACAACTCCCAGTTTTCAGAATGTCACCTCACTTGAGAAGATTTTCTTAACCTTCCAATTCCTTGTAGAAGGTATTTCTCCCTCCTCTGTGGCCCTGGTATATCCCAAAGAGATTTCTAGCTCAGCAATAAAGTCACTGTATTGATTTCATTTGTTTCCATGCCTATCTCTCTTGACTACATTGTGGGCGACATGTGAGCAGAGAACTTACTCATATACCCAGCACTATGTTCTGTGCAAAATAGGCCAAATGGATCATAGACACGCAATCTGTATTGTTGAATAGTCATAGGAATGCCTGAAAGATGTCTATTGGATATGCTGATTCCCATACTACCTAATAACAGCAGAAAGTTTAGAAAGTCAAAGCTCTTCCAGGTCAAATATTCTGCCTATGTGGTTCAAATGAACCCAAGACTACTGATGATGCTCTTAAGGAAGATAACAGAGGTAAGGCAGAAAGAGACAGGTAGAGAAAGGTCAGGGATCTAGCTAGGAACACACAGAGCCCAGCGGTACTGTCTTCCTGTTCATTGATGGGAACATGGAAGTCGAAGGAGGGTCATATCTGGACCACCCAGATTTCTGGATATTTCCTGAATTACAATAACTTCAGCAAGTCTCTCTTGACTCATGCCAGCAGAGGTGTAGAAGCCAGGGAAGGGTGATCACGCATAAGAGGATGACTCCACAGAGCTTCCAATATTGTATGCTAGATAAAATATTCAAGCTGGAACAAGCAGAAAAACCAGAGAGAGGAAAGAAAAAGAAGAAGAGAAGAAAAAAAAGAATTATTGGGTTTGAAGTTGGGGGTTGGGGCATGGTTTTTCTACCAGAACTGCCCTTGCAATGCTCTGGTTGTCATTAGCTCAAATTTCAAACCACTTCCTTTCAATGGGAACAGTTGCTGAGTACTAATCCCATAAGGCTTTTTCTCTATCAGTGCCCTTTTAGCATGGTTTTCAAGTATCTCTTTTTTTTCTGCTGATCATAAACTAAGTTCTTGGCTCAGGCACTTTTCCTTGTTTTGTTATCTGTTCCTTGGGCCAGGGACATATAACATGCTGACTAAGGTTAATTACTTCATTAATTTTCTTACTTTCCTGATGCACAGTATTACTTTTATCACCTTCTGTTCAAAAGTGAGTTGAATTCTTTACTAGGATTTTGTGTGTGAAGGTCAATTAACTTCAAACTGTATGCCAAGAGACAAGGAATAATAAAAGTACTATGAGTACTACTGCTGAAAAATTTCTCCCAAATGTGATCCAGTTGTACCCTCAGTTTATCTTGCCAGACATGTTATAACACACCTAACCGAGCTCTGCTTCCTCTGCCCAAACTCTTCTAGCAAAATACACATCTGGAGCAAACGGTCCAGAAGAGGCCTCTGACCTCTCATCCCATGGTACCTCCTTCACACCTGGATACATTCAATTAAATTACTCAACAGTCAGAGGAAGGCATCCACTATGTGCCACTATATTGAAAGGTTCTGGGCATCTTGTATTAAATAAGACTAGCCTCTGCTCTCAGAAAGGCAGTGTAATGAAAGAACAGAAAAGTAAATCAAAGGTTTTCATAAGATCTGACAAACAGAATGATAGTAATAATAACAAGAATGATTAGAGTCACTAAAATTTTTTGAATTTTTACTACATAGTAGTCAGGCATTCTGTTTTATGTATTAACTCAAGCCCTGATTTGAACCCAGACAATCTTACTCATATCCTGGGCATTTAAATTAGACTGAGTGACCCAGGACCCCATTCCTTAACTCTACCCTAGATTGATAGATCTATCCGGCAACCTCTGCTCTAGACTTGTTGGCAATCACTTCTGTGGCACACAAACTACTCACTGTGTGCCACACACAAAGCCTGCCTAAAACATTCACAGTTGAAGGGGAGTAGAGAGTCATGTAAAGACATAATACTGAAATGGTTCACTTTGTCCATAAAGAAAGGTATAAATAAGGTAGAAAAGAGGCAGAGGGCAGCGAGTAGACATGTATCTGTGATCAGGATTACAGAGGACATCACAAGGGAGGAGTTTGCCTAACCACAAGCAGGAAGGACTTCTGGGAAGACACTCAGGGCAGACATAATTCCTTGCCACTTAAAAAAAAAAAATCAAGTTTTATTTTAGATTCAGGGGTACGCATGCAGGTTTGTTATCTGGGCATATTGCATCCTCATTACTTTTCTTTAAACAATTTTCTTCTCTTTCAAAATCATCCTCAAAATTTTTCTCAAGAAGTCTCCCCCTTAATCTGTGTGATGGCTAATCTTACATGTCAATTTGACTGGGACACAGGGTGCCCAAATTTGGTTCAACATTATTCTGAGTGCGCCTATGAGGGTATTTCCGGATGAGATTAACATTGGAATCAATAGACTGGGTAAAGGAGACTGTATGGGTGAGCCTCCTCCAATCCCTAATCTGTTGGAGGCATGAATAGAATAAAAAGTGGGGTAAGGAAGAAACCCCTCTTTCTCCCTGACTGTTTTTGAGCTGAGACATTGCACTGGAACCTATACCATTGATTCTGCTGGTTCTCAGGCCTGCAGACTCAGATTGGAGCTACAACAATGGTTTTCCTGGGTTTCCAGCTTGCAAACAATGGATTGTGATACTCCTCAGCCTCCATAATTATGTGAACAAATTCCTTGTAATAAAGCTCTCTCTCTCCCTTTGTCTCTCTGTCTACACCCACAAACACACACACACACAACTAGGCATATGTCAAATATATTGTGGGTTTTGTTCCAGACTACCACGATGAAGCTAAATCACAATAAAACAAGTGACACATTTTATTTAGTTTTCTGGTGAATATGAGAGTTATGTTTATACTGTATTGCGTACACTGTGAAGTATTCAATAGAATTGTGTCTTTCCTTTCACGTTCTTTATTTTATTTTATTTTATTTTATTTTATTTTATTTTATTTTACTTTAAGTTCTGGGATACATGAGCAGAACATGCAGGTTTATTACATAGGTATACATGTGCCATGGTGGTTTGCTGCACCTATCAACCCGTCATCTAGGTTTTAAGCCCTGCATGCATTAGGTATTTCTCCTAATGTTCTCCCTCCCCTTGCCCCTGGCCCCTCGACAGGCCCTGGTGTCTGATGTTCCCCTCCCCGGGTCAATGTGTTCTCATTGTTCAACTCCCACTTATGAGTGAGAACATGCAGTGTTTGGTTTTCTGTTCCTGTGTTAGTTTGCTGAGAATGATGGCTTCCAGCTTCATCCATGTCTCTGCAAAGGACATGAACTCATTCTTTATTATGGCCACATAGTATTCCATGGTGTATTTGTGCCACATTTTCTTTATCTAATCTATCATTGATGAGCATTTGGGTTGGTTCCAAGTCTTTGCTATTGTCAATAGTGCTGCAATAAACATAAGTGTGCATGTGTCTTTACAGTAGAATGATTTATAATCCTTTAGGTATATACCCATTAGTGGCATTGCTGGGCCAAATGATATTTCTGGTTCTAGATCTTGAGGAATCACCACACTGTCTTCCACAATGGTTGAACTAATTTATGCTCCCACCAGCAGTGTAAAAGCTTTCCTATTTCTTCATAGTCTTGCCAGCATCTGTTGTTTTCTGACCTTTAAAAATGTACATACCTTCATTTAAAAGTACTTAAATGCTTTAAAATGCTAGGATTCATCTAAGCCTGCAGGGAGTTGTAAATTTTTTTGTGGGTGGAGGGTCTTGCTTTGATGTTAATGGGTGCTGACTGATCACGGTTGCTGATGACTGAAGTATCTGTGGCAATTCTTAAAGTAATATGATGAAGTTTGTCACATCAACTGACTTTTCCTTTCATAAAAGATTTCTCTACAGAATGTGATAACATTTAAAAACATTTTACTCACAATAGGACTTCTTTCGAAATTGGAGTCAATCCTCTCACCTTGCTGCAGCTTTATCAACTAAGTTTAGGTAATATTTTAAATCCTTTGTTGTCATTTCAGCAATGTCCACTGCATCTTCACCAATAATAGATTCAATCACAAGAAATCACTTTCTCTACTCCTCCATATGAAGCAACTTCTCATCCATTCAAGTATGATCATGAGATTGCAGCAGTTTAGTTACACCTTCAGGGTCCACTTCTAATTCTAGTCCTTTTTCAGTTTCCAAATCTGCAGTTACTTCCTCAGCAGAAGCCTTGAACCCCTTGATGTCATCCATAAGGATGGAATCAACTTCTTCCAAACTCCTGTTAATGTCAATAGTTTGACCTCCTCCCATGTATCACAAATGTTCTTAAAGGTACATAGAGTGATGAATCCTTTCCAGAAGGTTTTCAATTTATTTTGCTCAGATTCATCAGATAATTCACTATCTAGGGAGCTATAGTCATAGTCTTCCAAAATGTATTTCTTTTTCTTTTCTTTCTGTTTTTTTTGTTTCATTTTGTTTTTTGTTTTTTTGAGACAGAGTCTTGCTCTGTCGCTCAGGCTGGAGTACCGTGGTGCAGTCTCAGCTCACTGCAACCTCCGCCTCCCGGTTCAAGCGATTCTTCTGCCTCAGCCTCCTGAGTAGCTGGGATTACAGGCATGTAATCCCGGGCTAATTTTTGTATTTTTACTAGAGATGGGGTTTCACCATGTTCGTCAGGCTGGTCTTGAACTCCTGACTTTGTGATCTGCCTGCCTCAGCCTCCCAAAGTGCTGGGATTATAGGCATGAGCCACTGCGGCTGACCTCAGAATGTATTTCTTAAATAATAACATTTGAAAGTCAAAATTACTCCTTGATCTATGGACTAAGAATGGATGTTATGTCAGCAGTCATGAAAACAACATCAAGCTCCTTGTACATCTCCATCAGAGCTCTTGAGTGACCAGGTGCATTTTCAATAAACAGTAATAATATGAAATGAATTTTTTTTTCGAGCAATAGGTCTCAACTGCAGGGTTAAAATATTCAGCAACCCATGCTGTAAACAGATGTGCTGTCATCCATGCTTTTTGTTCCACTTATAGAGCACAGGCACAGTAGATTTAGCATCATTCTTCAGAGTCAAATGGTTTTGAAAATGGTAAATGAAGTCATCAGCTGAATTATTCCTTAACAAGAGAGTCAGCCTGTCCTTTAAAGCTTTGACGCCAGGCATTGACTTCTCCTCTCTACCTGTGAAAGTCCTAGATGGAGTCTTCTTTCAATAGAAGGTTGTTTTTCTACATTGAAAATCTGTTTTTTGGTGTAGTTACCTTCATCAGTGATTTTAATTGGATCTTCTGGATTATTTGCTACAGATTTTGCATCCAGATTTGCTGCTTCACCTTGCACTTCTGAGTTATAGAGATGGCTTCTTTCCTTAAATCTCTGAAGCTTCCTCACCTCTCTGCCTTCATAGAATTGAAGAGTTAAGGCCTTGCTCTAGATTAGGCTTTGGATTAAGAAAATGTTGTGGCTGGCTGGATTTTCTATCCAGATCACTTAAGTTTTCTTGATATCAGCAATAAGTCTATTTTGTTTTCTTATCATTTGTGTGTTCATCAAAGTAGCACTTTTAATTTCCTTCAAGAACTTTTCCTTTGCATTCACAACTTTGCTGTTTGGCACAAGAGCCTAGCTTTGGGCCTGTGTCAGCTTTTGAAATGCCTTCCTCAGTAAACTTAATCATTTCTAGCTTTTGATTTAAAGTGAGAAACATGCAGCAATTCCTTTCCCTTGAACACTTCAAGCTCACTGTAGGATTATTAATTTGTCTGATGCCTCTACTGTTGTGTCTCAGGGAACAGGGAGACCTGAGTATAGAGACAGAAGAAGATGGGGGATGGGCCAGTCAGTGGAGCAGTCAGAACACACACAGATTATCAGGTTAACTGTCTTCTATGAGTGCAGTTCATTGTGCCCCAAAACAATTACCACAGTAACACCAAAGATCACTGACCACAGGTCATCATAACAAATATGGTAATAATGACAAAGTTTGAAATATTGCAATAATTTCCAAATTGTGAGAGAGACAGTGAGCACATGCTGTTGGAAAAAAATGACACTAATAGGCCGGGCGCGGTGGCTCACGCCTGTAATCCCAGCACTTTGGGAGGCCGAGGCGGGCGGATCACAAGGTCAGGAGATCGAGACCACGGTGAAACCTCGTCTCTACTAAAAATACAAAAAAATTAGCCGTGCGCGGTTGTGGGCGCCTGTAGTCCCAGCTACTCGGGAGGCTGAGGCAGGAGAATGGCGGGAACCCGGGAGGCGGAGCTTGCAGTGAGCTGAGATCCGGCCACTGCACTCCAGCCTGGGTGACACAGCGAGACTCCTTCTCAAAAAAAAAAAAAAAAAAAAAAAAAAAAAAAAAAAAAAAAAAAAAAAATGACACTAATAGACACTCGATTCAGGTTTGCCATAAACTTTCAATTTGTAAAAAATGCAGTATTTGCAAAGTGCAATAAAGTGGGGCACAATAAAATAAGATATGCCTATATCCATGTACATAGACTATATATACACACATATACACACATATATAATATATAATATATATTATATAATTGTATTATATACATAATTAAATACAATTATATATTATGTATTATAATGTATATAATATATACATTATATAATATATACAATGTATATTATATATTATATGTATCTCTCTCCTCCAATGGGTTTTATTTCTTTGGAGCACCCTCACTAATACATTATTTTGATCACTGTTTTTACTCTGTGTCCTCAGCATATACATGTTCTTTATTAGTAGACCATTAATGCAGATGCTAGGATACAGATGTGTCTCCATAGCAACATGGCAAATCTTCACAGGGAGAAATCGCTTAACTCACTACTCTTTACCTTTGCTATCCCCAGTAGCCAATCAGTAGATGTAGGTAACTTGCAGTCTGGACTAGGATTTTTCAGCATCTTGCAGCAACAGGAAAGAGGCTCCTTCTTGTGTGGTCAGGTGCCCTTCTGGTATCATCACTGAGATCTGGATGTTATAGGTAAATTGCTGTCAAACTCATTGCCTGCCAGCAGGTGCTTACAGAATGACCAGACTCTACAGGTTTAGGTGGTGAGAATGTAAACAGAAGGGTCTTCTCTCTAGAACAGCCTCTTCAGGTCTGGATGACCACTGAGTCACACTCTGGTCCCAAGTGCAGCAGATAAATTCTGAGCCCACTAGAAGTGTTTGGCCTCCATCGTGGTCCTGAGATGGCCCAGAGAACTTGGCTCTTTGACAGGGAGAATCTGTGCGCTTATAGATTATAAACTCCGTGAGAAAGGAGGCTGAGCCTCACTCAGTTTTAAATGCTTATTGTTAGAATGCCCAAGTTCCGTGCTCTATTCACACTAACCTCTAGGCACCTCTAATTTAATAATCAACTGGGAAAAATTAAAGAAGTCTTTCATTATAGTGAAATCTATGCAGTGAAGGCTACTGGATAGGAAGTCTACCATATTAATGGAAAGTCTCCATCTTAGAATGTATTTAAGACTTGTATTTGTTTATTTCACAAATTTGTTTGACCATTTTTTGTGTACTGGAGTTTCAAATCAAGTGCCAATAGAGCATTAAAAAAGACAAGGTCACTACTTCATGGAAGAGTGAGGGAGTGTCATGGTTAATACCGAGTGTCAACTTGATTGGATTGAAGGATACAAAGTATTGATTCTACGTGTATCTGTGAGGGTGTTGCCAAAGGAGATTAACATTTGAGTCAGCTGGCTGGAAAAGGCAGACTCACCCTTAATCTGGGTGAGCACAATCTAATCAGCTGCCAGTGCAGCCAGAATAAAAAGCAGGCAGAAGAACGTGAAAAGACTAGACTGGCTTAGCCTTCTAGCCTGCATCTTTCTCCCGTGCTGGATACTTTCTGCCTTTGAATATCGGATTCCAAGTTCTTCAGCTTTGGGACTCAGACTGGCTTCCTTGCTCCTCAGCTTGCAGACAGCCTACTATGGGACCTTGTAATTGTGTGAGTCAAAACTCCTTAATAAACTCCCCTTTTTATATGCATCTATCCTATTAGTTCTGTCCCGCTGGAGAACACTGACCAATACAGGGATGCACGCAATGAACTTGAATTAATGCACTCTTAGACCATGTTAAATGCCATGAAGGTACTAAAGCAGCACTGGTGAGTAGAGACTGAGATCAGGCAACGGGGTGAGCAGTGGCTGGACCTATAGGAAAAATGCTCAGGGGAGGCCTTTCTGAGAAGCTGAAATTGTCACCAGTAAACTGAGTTCTTCCTCTACTTTCTATCCGTTGCAAAGCAAGAATACCCTATTGGGAACAAAAGGCAAGCAAGTTTATTCCTGGCCAGTAGCGGAGAAGGAGAGAGCTCCTGCTCTCACCTTCTTCCCAGGTGTGGGAAGCTAGTGAATTTTAAGGAGTTAGATGTGGGGCAAGGAGGTATGTAAACACAGGCAGGGAGGAACTCCAGACACGCAGGCACAGATAACAAGTGTTCCTCTTCATACAACGTATGTTCAGAAAGGTGGTGATTTTCTTTATGGGCAGGGATTTTAACATTATGATGATATGTTAATGATCTAAAGGTAACAAGGGGTCCCCAGTTCTGGTTTGCGCCTGTTTCACACTGGCATTTTCTTCTTCTGGTAATTGTTGAAGTGTCCTGAAACTCCAGTGGCCTCTCGGGCCATCTAGAGTTCTTCTAAGCAAGCACACTTATAGATAAAGAGACTAGAAAAAACTGCTTAAGAAGAAATATGAGCTTTCTCAGCTACTTACTGTTTAAGAAAATAGTGAACTTTCTCAACTGTATCTCCAGGGCTGCCCTGATAACCAAATCTGGAATTCAAACTTTGAGACAATCCAAGAGAAGGATATTCCAGGCAGAGGAAACAGCAAATGCAAAGGCCGTGGGGGTGAAAATGGGCTTGGTGTGTTTGAGGGACAACAAGAATGCCAGCGTGGCAGGAGCACAGTGAGTAAGGGAGAGAATGACGGGAGATGAGGTCAGAAAATAGCCAGGGACCAAGTCACACAAAACCACTTAAGGCATAGGAAAGACTCTGGGTTGTCTTCAAAGTTTGATAAGAATCCACTGGAGGAGAGAAATTATATGAGTATCTAATGTATGTTTTTACAAGATAGCTCTGACTATTGAACATGCAAAAGGGGGCAAAGGTGGACTCAGGAGGCAAGTCAGAGGTGGCCACACAGTCCAGGAGAGGCATGGGGGTAGGTCTGCTTGAGAGTTAGTGAGATATTATCATGTAATGGGATTTTGGATGTATTTTGAAAGTAAAGCCCACGGGCCTTGCTGATGGTTTAGTGATGGGGTGCAGCAGAGAGAAGCTGACTTCCAGAAAGAGGTGGATCTACTGTGCTCTGAAGCTACAGAAGCTCAAACTTCAAGGCCACTCACTTGAAAGGACACTTTTCAAGCATTTCAGAGGGATGCTGGCAATTTTGTACTTGTAATTTCATAACCTTTATTTTTAAAAAAAGATCTCTAAGACTTCAAGCTCTACAAAACCTAAATCCTCCTTAGTTCTAATGTCTCAGCCTGACTAATCAAATTAAAAGGCTAACACTAACAGTGAAAAAGTTGTTCAAACTACACTTGAAGCACAAAACTTCTAGAGCTACACTAACCAAATACAACCACTGCACCAATCAAGAGCATCTCAGGAGATGCAATTACAAAGCTACTTTATTTTTTTTCTTGTCTTTTACGGTCCTTGCTTTTGTTTGTTTTCTTTTGTTGTTCTTGTTCCTGGATGATAAATCGAAATCTTTTTTATATTCCTGTAGGTCTCTTAAAATAATTTGAAATCTGATGATTACTTAAAGTTACAAAGCAAAGTTCTGGTTCAAATCCAGGATGTCTGATCCTCATTCAAAGGTGCGGCTTCTCCCTTCACCTGTAGCCAGATCTTGCTGCCAGAAGCAGGGCTGAAGCTGGGGAAGGAGAGTGTGGTTGGCTCCTCCCTTCCTCTCTCGTTTTCTCCCTCAACAGCCAGCTGCTCTTACTGATGCCTCTGGCTTTGCAAATACAGGTGTGGGGAGTGAGAGGGAGAACACAGAAGGAAGACATCAAAGTTCTCACCTGACTGGCCTGATGATAAACTGGCCTAGAGCATTCAGAGCCTGGAAGATCACAGGAGCTGGCTTTTTCTTTGTTGGGCACATTCACTGATTGTTCAGAAAACTTCCATTACCAGGATGGTCTCCCTGAAGTTTTATTGATATTAGAGGGTACATCTCTAGTCCACTTAGTCACTTAGATCCTAGGAATTTGACCATATCCTCTGCATTTTTTTCAAAAAATCTGAGGCCTGTTTAGTCAGCAGGGGGTCTTCTGGACCTAAGACGACTCTAGTCCAGCAATTTTTCTGCATGTGGTGCACATCTGAAGCAAAGGAAACACATCGCATGTTTCAGAGCAGCCCTGTCGTAGCAGGCCAATTCTAGAACATTGATCCATCAGCTCATCTATCAGCAGCTAGACTTTTGCCCACTGTATTTTCAGGCAAAGTCCCCAAATAGTAACTGTGAACCACTGAAACTACCAGTGACTCATAGTAATCTTGATAGGCTCTCAGTGATCTCTTTAGAGCACCTGTGTTCATCTGTCCAGGCTGCTATAACAAACTACCACAGACTGGGTGACTTATAAAAAAGAAATTTATTTCTCACTATTCTGGAGACTGGGAAGTCGAAGATCAAGGTGCTGAAAGATTCAATGTCTGGTGAGGGCCTGCTTCTGCACAGAGGGACATCTCACTCTAACTTCACATGGCAGAAGGGCAAGAGGTCTCTCTTGGGTCTCTTTTATAAGGGCACTGATCCTATCATAAGGGTGACCTTAATCACCTCCCAAAGGCCCCGTTTCCCAATACTATCACTTTGGGGGCTAGAACTTTAACATATGAATTCGGGTGAACATAAACATTCAGTCCATTGCAATACCTCCCTTGCATTGAAATGAAAAGGAAAACCCTATCCATCCTTCTTCTTTGGAGGAAGGTAGGGCTCACAACACATAAACAGTTCTCTCCAAAAAGTGCTTTCGTCCCTCAAATCCTCTTTTATCTGGCCATATGTCAACTAGTTCTCGGCCACCTACATTTTTCAAATTCAATCACTGTTCTCTTTCACAAGTCACTTAGTTATCTGATGCTTCTATTTCAATATCCTGTTATGCAACCATTACATAGCTGGATCCAGCTTTAATGAATAGCTCAGCTGAGTTTGACCTTAATGAACAGATAAGAGTGACCATAGTTACCTTATCCAAACATCACAGATTCAGAGCTTATATTGGCATTTTTACTAAATACTTCATCATATCTTACTTCTAGTCATTGCTCTTCCATGCTCATGAGCTTAATAAATGCCTGTAACTTGTAATTCTTCAAACTCAAAATTAGATAAGATCATGTCAATGAGGATATTCAAACAGACCTCCATATGGCAAGCTGGCTCCTTCTGTGAAAACACAGTGGGAAAGTAAACTTCTGTTTCTCAGAGATTTTCTGAGATTACCATGGAATCCTTTAGTGCTACTTGATTTCTCATCAGTCAAAGCACAAGGAGATAAACACAAGAAAAGATATTAGGAGGCAGGTAAAATAATATCTGTGTTCTTAGTTATCCTCTAAGCAAGTCATTCTCAAACTTCATTGTGCATATGAACCTCCTGGGGAATTTGTTTAAGATGCATAGCCCAAGACTGATCTCAGAGCTTCTGCATCAGTAGGTCTCAGGTGGGGCCAAAGAATAATGGTGACAAGTACCCAGGTGATGCTAATGCAGGTGTTTGATTCTCAGATCACAGTAGGAAAGCTCTCCATGCACTCCTGTTTCTCCTTTCCTAAGCAGAAATTCTAAACATACAACATAGTGTGTGGCATAATTATCCTGTTACATTTTCTCTGGTCCAGAAATAGTGTCCATTGGGGTTCTAATTGTCCCCACACTGCAGTCACACCACTAGGATTACAATGTAAGGATGCTTCCGCAACCCCCTGCTTTGTATCTTTCCTCTTATTTCTGTTGTTCCCCTGAACTTTTTTTCTTACATTATTTTATCTCATTTCTCCCCATTTCTGTTTATGAAGCAGAGTGCTGATTCTGGGAGTATAGCTGTGAAGAAGAGAGTGTAGGGATTTCCTTTCATCTTTAAATGCCTTTAGTGCCTACTGATGTTCTGAAGACCCAAGCCATTACCCAGATCTCTCTCTTTTTTTTCTCTCTCTTTTCTTTCTTTTCTTTCTTTTTTTTTTTTTTTTTTGAGACGGAGTCTCACTCTGTTGCCCAGGCTGGAGTGCAGTGGTGCGATCTCGGCTCACTGCAACCTCTGCCTCCCAGGTTCAAGTGATTCTCCTGCCTCAGCCTCATGAGTAGCTGGGAATACAGGTGCGTGCCACCACACCCAGCTAATTTTTTGTATTTTTAGTAGAGACAGGATTTCACTATGTTAGCCAGGATGGTCTCCATTTCTGACCTTGTGGTCTGCCCGCCTTGGCCTCCCAAAGTGCTGGGATTACAGGTGTGAGCCACTGCGCCCAGCCAACCTCTGATTTTTATTATTAAAGGTCTTTCAAAAGGACATCAGGACTGATGAGACCATACTTCTCTTGACCAATCGATTGAGAGGATTTCACATCATTAGGAATCTTAGCCTGAAGTAAGGCAGGGGAGAAAGCCAAGAGGGGTCAAAGTTTCATAAAGCAGTGGTTATACCCTCTTAATGAATCTGACTGGGCATTCGCTAAAAAATAAGTAAAATTCTGATTTGTCCATTAAAGTAAATTGGTTGACATTTGCCCTTTAAGTTAAAGAAATTTTGAGTCTGAATATCTGCAGTTCCAAAGGTGAGCTTCCCATGACTACTGATGTAGAGATAGCTCTCAATGCCACCTTTGTTATTATGCTCCAAACCCTATACTCACATCTTTTTTTTTTCACTTTGAAATTCTAAGACAGACAAATGCTCATCCATCATCATTTTGTATATATGTGCATTTTATTTTTAGTTACTCCTTCAAGGTATCTCCTCATCATCATTTTCTTTTCATTATTTATAGCTTTGTTCCATACCCACCTTTTTCCAATTCTCTCTGTCTATCTCTCTGTCTCTCACAGACACACACACACACACACACAGACACAGACACACACATGCACACACACACACACACACACACTGGTGCCCCCAACACAATCCTTTTCAGCCTCTGCCCTCCAGAGATGAAGGTCGATGTCTCTGCACGGGCAGCAGTGATCACAGGGGAGAGCACGACCTGACAGACTCCTGTGGGAAGCTACCAGAAGCAGAGGAGTGGACACACAGCTAAATTTGTGAAAAACCAGGAAGTGCTTACAGGAATAGAGGGAGATGAAAAGGAAGAACTGCAGAAAAATTAAGGATTGAATTTAGGGGTTCCGTAATGATGAAACAGGTTCCAGTCAGCTGGACTTAACAATTCATAGGCCCAGGGCAAAAGTAAAAATGGAGACCCATACATTGTATGTCCAAATATTATGAAAATAGAACTCAAGCCAAAATGCTGTCAAATAAAATATGTTCTATCCTCCTATCGCAATAAATATGGATTCATAACAACAAAATAAAAAATGTATGTGAAGCTATGTCTAGAATATGACTGAGGATGACTGAATTTAATTGTTATTGCACAAATCTGGGTGTTCTGTAGATGGTGGCTCAGTCTGAGTGAGTCAGTGATGTGCGATTGGGTAATAAAGACAAAATTTTTATGTTATTAATATCTCCTCTTTAAAATTGTTTATACTTATTTGTTTTGTTTCAGCAAAATCATTATGTTGTTATAGTCAAGATTATCTACATAATTTGGGTTCTATTAACAGTGACCATCTAAAAGTGTTATGGAGTAAAAGGCACTCACTGCCCAATGCATTAGAAGTCAATATTATATCTCTGGGAGGCCGAGGCGGGCGGATCACAAAGTCAGGAGATCAAGACCATCCTGGCTAACACGGTGAAACCCTGTCTCTACTAAAAAATACAAAAGAAAAAAAAAATTAGTCAGGCGTGGTGGTGCCTATAGTCCCAGCTACTCGGGAGGCTAAGGCAGGAGAATGGCTGAACCCGGGAGGCAGAGCTTGCAGTGAGCTGAGATCACACCACTGCAATCCAACCTGGGCGACAGAGTGAGACTCTGTCTCAAAAAAAAAAAAAAGGTCAATACTATGACATCAGGTTTTTGAGAAAAGAAAATCTTTATATTGAAAGTCGAACTTCCCCAATCTAGCAAAACAGGCCAACATTCAAATTCAGGAAAAACAAAGATCACCACAAAGATACTCCTCGAGAAGAACAACCCCAAGACACACAATCGTCAGATTCACCAAGATTGAAATGAAGGAAAAAATGTTAAGGGCAGCCACAGAGAAAGGTTGGGTTACCCACAAAGGGAAGCCCGTCAGACTAACAGCAGATCTCTCTGCAGAAACCCTATAAGCCAGAAGAGAGTGGGGGCCAATAATCAACATTCTTAAAGAAAATAAATTTCAAACCAGAATTTCATATCCAGCCAAACTAAGCTTCATAAGTGGAGGAGAAATAAAATCCTTTACCGACAAGCAAATACTGAGAGATTTTTGTCAACACCAGGCCTGCCTTACAAGAGCTCCTGAAGGAAGCACTAAACATGGAAAGGAAAAGCCAGTACCTTTTGGTATGTTTTCCTAAAAACATACCAAATTGTAAAGACCATCAACAATTGGTCTTATGAAGAAACTAAATCAACTAACAGGCAAAATAACCAACTAGCATCATAAAGACAGGATCAAATTCACATATAACAATATTAACCTTAAATGTAAATAGGCTAAATGCCCCAATTAAAAGACACAGACTGGCAAATTAAATAAAGAGTGAAGACTCATTGGTGTGCTGTATTCAGGAGACCCATCTCACGTGCAAAGACACAATTAGGCTAAAAATAGAGATAGAGGATTATTTACCAAACAAATGGAAAGCAAACAAACAAACAAAAAAACAGGGGTTGCAATCCTAGCCTCTGATAAAAGTGACTTTAAACCAACAAAGATCAAAAAAGACAAAGAAAGGCCATTACATAATGGTAAAGGGATCAATGCAACATGAAGAGCTAACTATCATAAATATATATGATATATGCACCCAATACAGGAGCACCCAGATTCATAAAGCAAGTTCTTAGAGACCTACAAAGAGATTTAGACTCCCACACAATATTAGTGGGAGACTTTAACACACCATTGTCAATATTAGACAGAACAACCAGACAGAAAATTAACAAGGATATCCAGGACTTGAACTCAGCTCTGGACCAAGCACACCTAATAGACATCTACAGAACTCTCCACCCAAATCAACAGAATATACATTCTTCTCAGCACCATGTCGCACTTATTTTAAAATTGACCACAAAACTGGAAGTAAAACACTCCTCAGCAAATGCAAAAGAATGGAAATTATAACAAACAGTCTCTCAGACCACAGTGCAATCAAATTAGAACTCAGGATCAAGAAACCCACTCAAAACCGCACATCTACATGGAAACTGAACAACCTGCTCCTGAATGATTCCTGGGTACGTAAGGAAATTAAGGCAGAAATAAATACATTCTTTGAAACCAATGAGGACAAAGATACAATGCACCAGAATCTCTGGGACACATTTAAAGCAGTGTTTAGAGGGAAATTTATAGCACTAAATACCCACAGGAGAAAGTGGGAAAGATCTAAAATTGACACCCTAACATCACAATTAAAAGAACTAGAGAAGCAAGAGCAAACACATTCAAAAGCTAGCAGAAGGCAAGGAATAACTAAGATTAGAGCAGAACTTAAGGAGATAGAGACACAAAAAACCCTTCAAAAAATCAATGAAGCCAGGAGCTGTTTTTTTAAAAAAGATTAACAAAGTAGATAGACCACTAGCCAGACTAAAAAAGACTAAAAGAAAGAAGAATCAAATATCCACAATAAACAATAATAAAGGGGATATGACCACTGATCCCACAGAAACACAAAGTACCGTCAGAGAATATGATAAACACCTCTACACAAATAAACTAGGAAATCTAGAAGAAATGGATAAATTTCTGGACACATACACTCTCCCAAGACTAAACCAGAAAGAAGTCGAATCCCTGAATAGACCAATAACGAGTTCTGAAATTGAGGCAGTAATTAATAGTCCACCAATGAACAAAAGCCCAGGACCAGACAGATTCACAGCCAAATTCTACCAGAGGTACAAAGAAGAGCTGGTATCATTCCTTCTGAAACTATTCCAAACAATAGAAACAGAGGGACTCCTCCCTAACTCATTTTATGAGGCCAACATCATCCTGATACCAAAATCTGGCAGGGATACAACAACAAAAAAAGAAAATTTCAGGGCAATTTCCCTGATGAACATTGATGCGAAAATCCTCAATAAAATACTGGCAAACCGAATCCAGCAGCATATCAAAAAGCTTATCTACCACGATCAAGTTGGCTTCATCCCTGGGATGCAAGGCTGCTTCAACATATGCAAATCAATAAATGTAATACATCACATGAACAGAACCAATGACAAAAACCACATAATTATCTCAATAGGTGCAGAAAAGGCCTTCGATAAAATTCAACACCCCTTCATGCTGAAAACTCTTAATAAACTATGTATTGATGGAACGTATCTCAAAATAATAAGAGTTATTTATGACAAACCCACAGTCAATGTTATACTGAATGGGCAAAAACTGGAAGCATTCCCTTTGAAAATCAGCACAAGACAAGATGCCCTCTCACCACTCCTATTCAACATAGTATTGGAAATTCTGGCTAGGGCAATCAGGCAAGAGAAAGAAATAAAGGGTATTCAATTAGGAAAAGAAGAAGTCAAATTGTCTCTGTTTGCAGATGACATGATTGTATATTTAGAAAACCCCATCATCTCAGCCCAAAATCAATGCTATCTCCATCAAGCTACCATTGACTTTCTTCAAAGAATTAGAAAACACTACTTTAAATTTCACATGGAACCAAAAAAGAGCCTATATACCCAAGACAATTCTAAGCAAAAAGAACACACTGGAAGTATCATGCTACCTGATTTCAAACTATACTACAAGGCTACAGTAACCAAAACAGCATGGCATTGTTACCAAAACATATATATAAACCAATAGAACAGAACAGAGGCCTCAGAAATAATGCCACACATCTACAACTATCTGATCTTTTGACAAACCTGACAAAAACCAGCAATTGGGAAAGGATTCCCTATTTAATAAATGATGTTGGGAAAACAGCCATATGCAGAAAACTGAAACTGGATCCCTTCCTTACGCCTTATACAAAAATTAACTCAAGGTGGATTAAGGACTTAAATATAAGACCTACAACCATAAAAACCCTAGAAGAAAACTTAGGCAATACCATTCAGGACACAGGCATGGGCAAAGACTTCATGACTAAAACACCAAAAGCAATGGCAACAAAAGCCAAAATTGACAAATGCGATCTAATTAAACTAAAGAACTTCTGCATAGGAAAAGAAACTATCATCAGAGTGAACAGACAACCTATAGAATAGGAGAAAATCTTTGCAATCTACCCATCTGACAAAGTGCTAATATCCAGAATATGCTGAAGAGGATGTGTAGAAATAGTAACGTTTTTACATTGTTGGTGGTAGTGTAAATTAGTTCAACCATTGTGGAAGACAGTGTGTCAATTCCTCGAGAATCTAGAACTAGAAATACCATTTGACCCAGCAATCCCATTACTGGGTATATACCCAAAAGATTATAAATCATTCTACTATAAAAACACATGCTCACGTATATTTATTGCAGTACTATTCACAATATCAAAGACTTGGAACCAATCCAAATGCCCATCAATGATAGACTGGATAAAGAAAGTGTGGCACATATATATCATGGAATACTATGCAGCTATAAAATAGGATAAGTAAATGTCCTTTGCAGGAACATGGATGAACCTGGAAACCATCTCTCTCAGCAAACTGACACAGGAACAGAAAACCAGACACCTCATGTTCTCACTCATAAGTCAGAGTTGAACAGTGAGGAAACATGGACCCAGGGAGGGGAACATCACACACCGGGGCTGGTCAGGGTGTAGCAGGGTAGGGAGGGATAGCATTAAGAGAAATACCTAATGTAGATGACAGGTTGACAGGTGCAGCAAACCACCATGGCACGTGTAAACCAATGTAACACACCTGCACATTCTGCACACATGTATCCCAGAACTTAAGGTATAATTTTAAAAAAAAAGGAAAAAAAAAGAATTTCAGCAAATTTTTACAGTTTCCTTCATATAGGTCTCACACATCTTTGTTTTATTCCTATAATAAATGATTTAAAAAAAAGAAAAAAAGTATGGCTCAAAAGACAAGAAAGAAAGGCAACTCTCAAGTTGACAGGAGTCAAGCTCAAATCTGTCTCCCTCTGCTGGCTTTAAGGCAGTATTTTTATTGGAAAAGGTTAGAGGGTGGATTCTGAGATTAGTGGGTAATTAGTGGAAACAAAGGAGAAGTACGGAAAGTCCTTGAGTGTGCACAGTTATTTATTCATGTTACTTCCTGGGTTTCATGTACAAATGTGAGGGGAGTTAGTATAAAACATGCGGTGGAAATTCAGGCTGTGACATCAACAAGCTCCTTCTGCCCAAACTCCAAGTGGCCATCTTGGTTCAATTTCAGCAGGTTCTTTTATTTCACAAGTGGAGGGAGTTTCAGTGTTACAGCGAGTTGTTTCTTCTCTTATTTACCATCCTGCAAACTCAAGAATTTCTGTTAGTCATAGATTTCTTTAATTATTTGAGACATGGTTTCAAAAGTCTAAAAAATAAAGCATAATTATATTTTCAGTGGAAACAATGTACCTCTCTAATAGTTCTGGCAAAGGCCATGGTTTGATGCTTACTGACCTGACTTGGGTCATATGATTACCCTTGAACCTACCTCTGTGGCTGGGGGATGGAATACTCTGATTTATTAGTCCTGAATCATCTCACAAGCACAGAGTCAAGGAAGAGGTGTGCTCCCTCCCTATCTCCTTCCCTCTCCCTCTCCCACCTTCATCATCCCTCCACCCCCTGCAACACACACACCCCACGGACTTGATGAGCCCATAGTTACAACGAAAAACATTCAGCATTGCTATTGCTTTTTCTTCCTTCAAATGAACACTTAATAGAAGCAGAAGAAAATAACATTTTCTGAAATGAGATGTCTTTGAAGTTTTCTAAAAATTATGTTTGCGGTAACACTTTGAAATGGGACATGGAATCATAGTAAACAGCTAAAAAAATCTTCTTTCCTATTTTTATATAGTTCAAAAACATGTAAAACTAAAAGTATATGATTTAGTATACATACTTGTGCAGTAAAACCTATGAAGAAAAACAAGGGGATTTTTAAAAACACAAAATTCTGGGCAGTGATTACTTTTGGGGAGAGAACAAAGGAGGGATTGGATCAGAAAGGGCACATAGGAAGTGTCAAAAATGATGTTGATATTCCATTTTTCAAACACGGTCTATGGATATTCATTTTATTCTTACTCTTTATGTTTTATATATGTTATTATACAAATATTATTGTAGGAGTATTTAATTTTAATTTTTGAAATTAAAGAAAAAAAATTTAACATGTTTAACTTGAGAATTTTGTAACTAGGAGTTACAGAGTTTAAAAGGAGTGTGGTTTGGCTAGAATATCATATAATTTGCAGGAGCTATTTGAGAGGCCCACCGCTCTGCATTTTCTTCACCTTTTCCCTTCTATTTAGCTGCTAGAACCTGCCCAATTCCATGAATAAAGCGGGAACTGAATTAGACAGTCATGCCACCACCTTCTCTCCAGTGGTCTCCTCACCACCCATGGCAATGGGACTGCTTATGAAATATTCATGAAAGGCCTACACTAAATACAGCACAATTTCAGAATCTATGGTGCTGTGCAGTTGCTTTGGATTTAGAAAGAAGAAACAAGAAAGTTTGAAGGGCATTCTGTTCTGCAGGCTTTTTCCCAACGCCCCTGTGAACTCTGGGTGCCATGTGTAAAACAGATACTCTAAAATCTCAGGTGCTTCATCAGAGATGAGACCATGTGCTGCAGACGAAATGTTTGTAACACCCAAAATTCACATGTTGAAGCCCTGTGCCCCAGTGTGATGATAGTTGGAGATAGGGCCTTTGCAATAGAATTAGGGTCAGACGAGGCCGTGACCATGAGTCCTCCATGGTGGCATTAGTGCCCTCATAGGAAGAATCATCAGTGAGCTTGCTTGTGCATTCTCTCTCTCTCTCTCTTTCTCTCTTTCTCTCTCTCTCTCTCTTTTTCTCCCTCTCTCTCTCCACATGCACCAAGAAAAGGCCATATGAGCACATAGCAAGAAGGCAACCGCCTATAGATTAAGAAGAGCACCTTCACCAGAAGCTGAATTCTGCTGGAGCTTGATCTTAGACTTTCCTGCCTCCAGAACTGTAAGAAAATAAATTTCTGTTGTTAAACCCACCTGATCTATTGTATTTTGTTATGGCGCTTGGGCTGACTAATATAATGACTGATTATATACTAATATGCTAAAATTTTAATATAATGACAAACTTTATGTTGGTATACTGACTAATGATAACGAAGTCGTTATCATTAGTTACACAGAAACAGGGTATGTTTCCATGGATTTCATAGTCCTGAATATATGCAAATCCCTCCTTAAAAAAAAAAAAAAAAAAAAAAAAAAGGCTGAGTTTTTTGACTGGGTACGATGGCTCAAGTTTGTAATCCCAGCACATAGGGAGGCTGAAGTGGATAGATCACCTGAGGTCAGGAGTTCGAGACCAGCCTGGCCAACAAGGTCAAATTCCGTCTCTACTAAAAACACAAAAATTAGGCGGCATGGTGACCCATGCCTGGAGTCCCAGCTATTCTGGAGTCTGAGACAGGGGAATCTCTTGAACCCAGGAGGCTGCAGTGAGCCGAGACTGCGCCACTGCACTCTACCCTGGGCGACAGAGTGTGACTCCATTTCAAAAGAAACAAAAAAGTTTTTAAATGATAAATTTCAGCTATTGTTTTTGTTTCATTCTACATATGGCCAACCTTACTTGGAGTAAAATGAGGCAGTTTTGTGCACAGCCTGATTTCAGGGAATTCAACCTCCTTGAAAGAACTCACGGAGGACTTTGAAGCTCTGCAAATCCTGTTTCTGTCACTCTCCAGCTGTGTTGATTTATCTTCTCTGAGCCTGAATTTTCTCATCTGTAGAAATAAAATAACAATTCTCACCGTGGAGGCTAAGGTACGGCACCCTTACATAGGTAATCTATGTAAAGCATTGAGAACAGTGCCGGACATATAATCAATATGTAATACATGGCAGCTCTTATCTCAGCCGGACTTTTCTAGCCAGCAGTATACAGTCCATCTCAAATCACTAGTGTCTAGTAGTCTCCAGAACAAAGGAGGTGCTCAGAAAATGTTTGTGGGATGAATAAATGAATAAATGAGCAAATGAATGGATACAGGAGACATAGTAATTTCTTAGATAAATTATACTGTTTTCAATGTCCTCTAGGCAAAGACCACAAAGAACACACCTGTAGCTGAACAAATTGGATTTCTTATCTCCATGGTCAGGAGGAATGTATACCATGGGGAACAGTGGGGCACCTCAGTAAGAGTGTTAGAACGAACTTATAGGATTCAGGCTTTGGGTTAGGAGACTTTGGAGAAAGGTTTAAGAAAGTGGGAATTTGATCCGAATTCGGTGTTTTCAGAAAGTGGGTATAAATCTATGATTGGCTTTCTTAATAAACCTTTATCTATAGAGAGGGAAGACTAGAGCAAGGTTAATACTGTAATTAGTGAAAAAGTAACCATTTCTTGTATTAGGCAGGATAGAGGGACATGAAATCCAGTAGGCATACTGTTTAGTCACTAGAAAGGAATATCAGTTTGGGTTCTGCAGGTAGCAGACACCGAGACAGATTTAGAAACGCAAGAGGTTCATTGGGAAGCTGGTGGAGGGAAAGAATACCCTTGAAACACAGCGCAAAGAAGCAGGAATGGCAGAAAAACCTTTCAGCCCTGATGCTTACCAGTCCTCTGCGAAAAGAAAGGGACGAGAAAGCAGGATTGGACTGGGGCAGCCTTAGGCCATGATGCAGATCTGACAAGGCTCTGCCAACCCCATGAGTCACTCAGAACCACTGGGCAGAAGCAACCTGGCCCTACGGACTCCGTTCTGCCAATGCTTTCAGTATTGTCCAGAAAAAGCTTGGCCTCAGCTGAAAAGCTTTGGTGGATCCTCAGTGTGCTGCAACTGGAGGCTGTCAGATAACTGCCCTCTCTGCAGTTGGAAGCAAAATATTTCATGAAAGGAGACCCAAGTGGGACAGCCCTTAGATGTCTCAGAAGGTGTATTCAGCAAGGAGTAGGAGCCTTTCCTCAGGATCTGCTGCATCCAAGGGGAAGTATCTCCAAGTAATTCCATTTAGTCCTGGATTCATGTGCATCGAGCAGCATTCAGTTGGCTCTCTTTGTTTAGTAGGTGCCCGAATACTAGAAAACAAGTAATCAAGAAAGCCAATTCAAAGAATAACATCACTAGGGAAAGAGACTGCTCATTGAAATGAACAAATAGACCATCCCAGCAGCATGGCTACTGGGTCACTTCCTGATTATATGGCTGACAAAACCCATCCACAGTGAGGTTAACTCACTTACCTAAATCACAGAATCATGGAGCTAAGGAAGAACTGAGGTTCATTCTGCCTACTCACTCTCCTTAAGAAGCATCGGCACACAATAGATCCATCACCCCTGCATAACCAAATGAAAATTGTTTCCAAGCATGAAAAGCTAAGTACTTGTTTTGGATGCTGTTTAGCATATCACAGCTTAACAGCCCGTTAAATCTCTACAGAAACAGTCTGTTAAGTACTACTCACACATATCACACCTTGCATTATACCAGACATTTTTAATGACTTTGGATTTTCAGTCTATTAATGTTGCTGCAACTGAAAAAGATTCACAGAGGTTAAGATAAAATTCTGTGCTCCTAAATGGAATATGGGCATCTTACACATTTTAGTGTTTGCCTCTACTTGGAGATTATGACCACGGGTCATGTATATTTTATAGAAAATTTCCATAAAGTATACAGTGAAGAGATAGGAAAATATTTAAATTATAAATCAGTTATTATTACTTTAAATCAGTCTCCTTACGAATTGTTTTTGTTGTTGTTGTTGTTGTTTGTTTGTTGTGATTTTTTTGTTTTTTTGTTTTTGAGATGGAGTCTAGCTCTGTTGCCCAGGCTGGAGTGCAGTGGCATGATCTTGGCTCACTGTAACCTCCACCTCCTGAGTTCAAGCGATTCTCCTGCCTCAGCCTCCCAAGTAGCTGGGACTACAGGCATGCACGACCATGCCCAGTTAATTTTTGTATTTTTAGTAGAGATGGGGTTTCACCATGTTGACCAGGATGGCCTCGATCTCTTGACCTTGTGATCTGCCCCGCCTTGGCCTCCCAAAGTGCTGGGATTACAGGCATGAGCCACCGCACCCGGTCAAGAATTTTTTAAAAGTTCACTGTGAGCCGGGCGCGGTGACTCACGCCTGTAATCCCAGCACTTTGGGAGGCCGAGGCGGGCGGATCACGAGGCCAGGAGATAGAGACCATCCTGGCTAACACGGTGAAACCCCGTCTCTACTAAAAATGCAAAAAATTAGCCGGGCGTGGCGTCGGGCGCCTGTAGTCCCAGCTACTCAGGAGGCTGAGGCGGGAGAATGGCGTGAACCCGGCAGGCGGAGCTTGCAGTGAGCTGAGATCGCGCCACTGCATTCCAGCCTGGGTGACAGAGCGAGACCCCGTCTCAAAAAAAAAAAAAAAAAAAAAGTTCACTGTGAGTCTATATTTATCAAATATAGACAAGGGAGAGACAATCTCCATTTAAATGAGATAGTATCTCTACTGTCACACCCTCCTTGCTCACTCCCAACCTCAAATTAAAATCAAATCATTTTGCCATATCGGCAAAATTCATAGGCAGATATCTAAATGTTTTCTAAAACAAAATACATAGAAATCCCATTTGGCAAGAGATGGCTCAAGTTTTAATACGCTGTAGTTAGAATTATTCAGCCTCTTCTGCTGTGCAAATGACACTCCTAAGCTCATTCCTACATTTCTGGCCATTCCCCAGATCACCTACCTTACTCTTCCATTCTGTAGACTTATCTATTCCAGGTCTACTGAAGAAGCAGGCACAGTTTGACATTTTCTCTCCCTCCCTCTTATTCCATTGCAACCTGTATCTTTTTGCTATCTCATTTATCAGAATGTTAAATCATTATTATTTGGGCTCTTATTTGTAAATGTCTGTCTCTCTACAAGACTATTAAGTCTCTGAGGGCAGAGGCTGTGTCTTCCTTGTTTTATGTTGTATTTCAGAGATTGGTGTTCATAGTGTTTTGATAAATACAGTTTTCTTCCTTCAGACTCAGGTACACACAACTGGATCAATCATTTCTCTCTGCTCATGAAGCACAATCAATGCTGGCCCATGCAGGCCTTCCTTTAGTGTATCCTCCTCATGTTTCCCACTCAATTAGTTTGTTCTTACTCACATTTCCCCCACACCTACCTGCCTTCTTCTAACTACTGGCAAGACATCAACTTTGCTGTATTTTGTATGTAATCTGCTACTTGACATCACTGGAAATTATCACTATTTTCTAATTCTCTAACTAGGCAACGGTTACTTAGACTGAAATGTATACTTGAAGATTATGTAATGGTATTTTATATATGTAATTATTTTTAACATAAATTTTATTTACGTGCGACATACATACTGAAAAGCATGCAAATCATAGATGTACAGCTCAGTGAAGTCTCCAAAATGAGTACAGGCATATCAGCATCCGTGGAAGGAGCACCACCAGCTCCTCCAAGAGGCCCTCTGTACCTCCTTCCAGACACCTCTTTCTCGAGCAAGAGTAACCACTATCCTGATCTTTAATACCATCGATTAAGTTTACCTGGTGTTGGACCTTTTTTCACTGAATCATATAGTGTATACTCTCTTGGGTCTGGCTTCTTTCTCTCACGTGATATTTGTGAGATTCCTCCTTACTATTGTCTGTACTTGTAGTTTACGTATTCTTATAGCTTTATCATATTCTATTATATAAATATATATCATTATTTATTTACATACTATAATTGGAAATATATATTATCTTCAGCTATTATTTATAGTATCTATATAAACATTCTTGAACAAAGCTTTTGGTGAACCTATGTACACATTTTTGCTGTTTACTTACCTACGAGGGGAATTATAGATCTGTCTGATGTGAAGGTTTCTTTTTAAAATATACACTCAGATGTGGGATTGCTTGCTTAGAGAGTATTTTCATAGAGTTGTACTACATTGGTCTCCAGAGTGAATGTACCAGTTGTCACTCCCAGCACTATGCATGAGGGCTGCATATCCTACATACCTTTGCTAGCACTTAGTATTAGCTAACTTTCTAATTCTTGACAAAATGGTGTGTGGCAAGTGATATCTCTTTCTCATTTAATTCATATTTTCTTGATTAATAGTTAGGTGAAGGTTTTTGGGGTGGAGGGAGCACTTAAGTATTTATCAGTCATTTGGTTTTCTACTTCGTGAATTGCCTCTTCACGTCTTCTGTCATTTTTGTTTTGAATGTCTTTCCCTCATGTTGATTTGCATAACTGTCTTATATATACTAAATATGAATCACTTGTTAGTATTGAAAATATTCCCTTCCAAATATAAACTGTCTATGGGGGTCCCTTATTACACACACACAAACATTTAATTTGACTTTATTTAGTAAAACTCTTCTTTTTTTTTCTCTTTTTTCTTTCATCTTTAGTGTTTGAACTTGTGAGGTCTTATGTAAGAATGCTTAACCAGTCATTAGATCAACAAAATCTTTGCAGTTTTATCTTTTATAATTAAATCTTAAATCCATTTTTTCAGTATTGTGTAAGGAATCCAACTGTATTTCTCTGCATATAGTGAACTAATTTTTCCTGATATGTGATGCTCTCTGACATGTAATAAATATTCAAACAAATATAAATCTGTTCCTGGACTCTCTATTCCTGCACTAGTGCCACTTTAAGTGTAAAATATAACTAGAAGTGAGAATTTCTACTCTTTGATTTTTCTTAGCTATTTATAGACTTTTACTCACCCATATAAATTTTAAAAACTGGTCAGCTTTCTTCCAAACAGATCCTACTAGTACTGGTATTGGAATTATATTGAATTTATAGAATAATTTTAGTCAAATTGACATATTTACAGTATAAATTGTTCAATCCATGAATATGGTCTTTCTCTACATTATATTTTCTAAGATCTAGCTGAAGACATTTTATAATAGTGTGTTAAATTGTTATAGTACCTACTGTTATACACAGGAGTAAATACAATGTTTTATGGGAAAGATACAAACATAAATGTATTTTATTGTCACCCTTTTTCTTTGTAAACTGTACACAGGGATTGTGCTTGTTTATGGCTTAGAGAGCATAAAGATAGTGGGAAAAAAAACATGGACTAGAAAGTTATGAAGACAGGCAGACAAGGAGTTGAATTCCAGACTCTACTCACAGGCTATGAAATGTTGAGCAAATTACTTAATCTCTTGTGCCTGAATTTCCTAATCTCCCAAATAGAAGCAATGTCCATGCATAAGTGAGATGACGTATAAAACACTTGGTGCACGGTAGGTGTACAGTAAATGCAGCTTTCCTTCCCTTTTCTCTGGTTTTCTCCTAGGAATCAGTCCTATGCAAATGCTTTAAGTCTGTCATTCCCCAGCACCTTTGATACAGGTAGACTCATTTTCAACACCCCACATCCCACCTCCACAGTCAGCTCTCTTGTTCCCAGGGTGACAAAACAAAATTCATTTTCATCCCAGAAGAAGCTGCAGATAGACGTCTCCCCTTCCTTATGTACTATATCATTCAACTACTAAATCATCAGGCCCTGAATACAAATGACTATGACTTTAGCCAGGCGTGTATCACTGAAGTACAGATACAAAAGTGCCCTTCTCCATTCTAGACATAAATCTCTGTGTATGCCCTATTTTTAGTCATACATGTAATTGCATTTGATATTTCACATACATTTGAGTAGCCTTCTAGCTATCCTTTACCACTTTGCCGTTTAATTCCTGCGTGCATTTTTCCAGTTGCAATTATACCTTCATGTTAGTTTACACAATGTTTTCTCTCTCTTCCTCTATACCATAAGCTCATGAAAACAGTAACTCTAATTGTTTCATTCATCAATGTATGCCCAGGACCTGCACCCAGGACAGAGTGTTCAATAAATACATGTTGACTGAATGAATTAGTTTCTTGATTAATTGAATGTCTAGGTCCGAGGGGCAATTTATTATCAACCAGATAAAGAATTTTCTTTAAAGACTTTAAACATTGATATACATTGTTTCTGCATATCCACGTTACTAAATTAGACCCTTTGATTTTTCAAGGTACTTAGAGATTTTCAATGATGAAACTACACAAGAAAACACTAGATATCACACCTTCAATAGAAATTAATTCTTCTGTTTCCATACCATTTTTTCATAAAGGAGATATAACCATAAAGTATAATTCTATACACAGAGTAGGTATTCAATAATTTTTGTAAAACACACCAATTAAATTAGGATGAGTTTATGTCCTTTGCAGGGACATGGATGAAGCTAGAAACCATCACTCTCAGCAAACTAACACAGGAACAGAAAACCAAACACCACATGTTTTCACTCATAAGTGGGAGTTAAACAATGAGAACACGTGGACAGAAGGAGGGGAACATCACACACTGAAAGGAGCTAGGCACATTCCTCAGCCCCGGGCTCAAAACTCCCTGAGCCCAGTACAAACACCACCTGGAAAGTCTCCGATAAGAGGACAGCCGTTCAAGGTTACTGAAAGCACGGGAGCCAAAAGAATTTCTTTGTTCCCCTGCAACTTTCAGGCTATAAAAAGCAAACGCTCGCATTGTTCAGGGCCCTCTTGTATACTGTGGAATGGAGGGACCAGGTTCGAACTTGTAGTAAAGATCCTTGCCGCTTGGCTTTGACTCTGGACTCTGGTGGTCTTCTTTAAAGAACAAACGGTCTAGGCATAACATCTGGGGGCTCGTCCGGGATTCCCCAAGCCCACCAGACCCCTGGTCAACGGATCTGCTAAGATCGATCTACTGATAGGTGAGCTGGCTCGTCTCTGTTTGTCTGTCTGTGTCTGTATGTCTGTTCTGAATCTGAATCTGTGACTCGCGAGGTCTGAAACTGAAGCTTGGCACAGTCCTGGCGGACGCGCTATAGGACGGCCAGTGGAGACCGGTAGGAGACGTCCCCTGGCTCTCTTATGATTTAAATTGCGATCTGAGCTGCCGGAGCGCGTTTGCAGTCCGGGCAGCAGCTGACTCTGACCCGGACTGCCGGGGCACGCTCGCAATCTGAGCTGCCGGAGCGTGTTTGCGATCCGGGCAGCAGCTGCGCTCGCGATCTGACCCAGACTGCCAGGGCGCGCTCGCGATCTGAGTTGCCGGAGCGCGTTTGCAATCCGGGCAACAGCTGATTCTGACCCCAGTTCCCGGGTGCGCGCGTGCGGTCTGAGTTGCCCCGGTTCCCGGGCGCGCGCGTGCGGTCTGAGTTGCCCCGGTTCCCAGGCGCGCACGTGCGGTCTGAGTTGCCCCGGTTCTCAGGCGCGTGCGCTTGCGGCCCCGGTCCCCGGGCTCCCGGCTTCTGGCGCCACGCTTGCGGCCCCGGTCCCCGGGCTCGCGGCGCCCGGTTCCCAGGCGCGCGCGTGCGGTCTGAGTTGCCCCGGTTCCTGGGCGCGTGCGCTTGCAGCCCCGGTCCCCGGGCTCCCAGCTTCCGGCACCCGGTTCCCGGGCGCGCGTGTGCGGTCTGAGTTGCCCCGGTTCCCGGGCACGCGCGCTTGCGGCCCCGGTCCCCGGGCTCCTGGCTTCCGGTGCGGATTTCCTTTACAGGGATTCTAACCCACATTCCTTTACAGGAAGAGACACAGAAAGTGAGACTGGGGAGAGAGAGAGAATGAGTGAGAGAGAGACCATAAGAGACAGGAGAGGGAGAAAGTGAGAAGGAAAATCAGAAAGAGAAGGGGGAGGAAACGGCAGACATGGAGAGTCAGAGAGAGAGACAGAAAGAGAAAGAGACTGAGTGTGAAGGAGAAAGGACACGGGATGACAGAGAGACAGAGAGAGAGAAAGTGCACGCGAATGAGATAGAGACTTAAAGAAGAGACCCTGTGAGTCTGTCAATCAAAGATTTGGACAGAAACGGAAAGATTAGAGAGAGAGATAGAGGGAAGGAGCAGGCGGAGGGGAGGCGGCCGGCACTCACGGCCTGCTGAAAAGGAAAGTAACTTTGAAAGGCCGGCAAGGCGGACGCGAAGGCACACTTTGTGGACTAGCCCCCCCCCCCAGCCGCCTGACTCCACGGTGGCTTTACCCCTTCAGGAAATAAGACCCCCAGATGACACAGGAATCCCCAAGCTCCAGTACTGGCCATTCTCCACCAGTGATCTGTATAACTAGAAAACTCAGAGTGCTCGGTTTTCAGACAACCCCAAAGATTTACTGGCTTTACTGGATAGTATCATGTTCACCCACCAGCCCACTTGAGATGATTGTCAGCAGCTCCTCCGAATCTTGTTTACCACAGAAGAGCAAGAGAGAATACAGGTAGAAGCTAGAAAGCTAGTCCCAGGGGACGACGGTCAACCGACTGCCAACCCTGACCTCATAAACGCGACCTTTCCTCTGACCAGGCCGGCATAGGACTACAACACAGCAGAAGGTAGGGGACGGCTACACCTTTATCGCCAGACTCTAATGGCAGGTCTCCGGGCAGCTGCTCGCAAGCCCACTAATTTGGCTAAAGTATATTCTATTCGGCAGGAAAAGACAGAGAGCCCAGCCACCTACTTAGAAAGATTAATGGAAGCTTTTAGACAGTACACCCCCATAAATCCAGAGGCTCCAGGAAGTCAGGCAGCTGTTGTAATGTCTTTCGTAAATCAGGCAGCCCCAGATATTAAAAAAACTCCAAAAATTAAAAGACTTGGAAGGAAAGCGGATTCAGGACCTCCTTCAGATAGCCCAGCAGGTTTATAATAGCAGAGATACTCCAGAGGAAAGGCAATTTAAGGCCACTGAAAAAAATGACCAAGGTCCTGGCAGCAGTAGTACAGAAAGAACATCTACAGCCAGAGTACACCCAACCTAGGCGGCCCCCCAGGCATGATAATCTGAGAAAAGACCAATGTGCCTACTGCAAGGAGGCTGGCCACTAGGTAAAAGACTGCCTCGCTGCTGCCCAACCCGGACCTGGACGCCCCACTCCATGACTGCACCAAGATACTAGCTCAGTTGCACGGAGTTCGAGAAGACCTGCAGGACCGCCCACTTCCTGACGCCGACCTCGTCTGGTTCACTGATAGGAGCAGCTTCATGCATCAGGGTCACGCTAGAGCGGCAGTGACTTCAGAGACTGAGGTAATCTGGGCGGAACCCCTGCCCCTGGGGACATTGGCCCAGAAGGCCAAACTGATAGTGCTCACCCAAGCTCTTACCTTAAGGGCGGGGAAAAAGCTGACAGTATATACAGACAGCCGATATGCTTTTGCAATGGCGCATATACATGAGGCCATTTACAGGGAGCGGGGGTTACTGATGGCTAAAAAAAAAAAAAAGAGATAAAAAAACAAGCAAGAAATCCTAGCCCTGCTAACAGCCCTATAGAGGCCAGAAAAGTTAGCCATTGTGCATTGCCCAGGGCATCAGAAACTAACTACTCCAACTGCTCAAGGCAACTTTCTGGCGGACCAAACTGCAAGAAAGGTGGCAAAGGCTCCCAGCCAACTCCTTGCACTCCAGCTCCCTGACCCGGGCCCCCAGGACTTGCCATATTTCCCTGATTATTCAGAACAAGATCTCCAGTGGATTGACAAGCTTCCCCTAAAATGGATCCAGAATAGGTGGTGGACTGATACTAATGACCAAACCATCCTACCAGAAAAATTAAGACAACAAGTGTTAGAACACATCCACCGAACCACCCACCTGGGTGCTCGGCGGATGATAGACCTGATCAGATGCTCTAAACTCAAATTCGGACATACAGCCAAGATGGCCAGCAACATCGTAACAAGTTACAAAGTCTGCCAGCTTAACAACGCCTACCCCCAATCCCAGGCTGCAACAGGAACAAGGCTCAGGGGAACCAGGCCCGGTATCTACTGAGAAGTAGATTTTACTGAGATAAAGCCAGGAAAATACGGGTATCGGTACTTACTTGTCTTTGTAGATACTTTTTCAAGGTGGACTAAAGCATTCCCCACCAAAAAAGAAACTGCTCAAGTTGTAGCAAATAAAATCCTGGAAGATATCCTCCCCAGGTATGGCTTCCCCGTCCAGATAAGGTCAAATAATAAGCCGGCCTTCGTCGCTAAGGTAAGTCAGGATTTGGCTTCCATCCTTAGGGCAAATTGGAAACTACATTGCACTTACAGGCCCCAGAGTTCAGGACAGGTAGAGAGAATGAATCAGACCTTAAAGGAGACCTTAACTAAATTAACTATAAAGACTGGCGCTAATTAGGTAGTCCTTCTCCCTTACGCTCTGTTCTGGGCCCATAATACCCCTTACAGACTAGGCCTTACCCCTTATGAAATTATGTATGGCAGACCCCCACCCTTAGTTCCCAACCTAAAAGATGATCTGCTCAAGTCTGAAACAGAAAGTCTCTGAACTCTTATTTTCCCTACAAGCCTTGCAGAAAATTCATCAAGAAATCTGGCCCAAGCTGAAGGAACTATATAAGACCGGTCCCCCGCCGACACCCCATCCATACCAGCCAGGAGACTAGGTCCTAGTCAAGCAACACCGACAAGAGACCCTAGAACCCAGGTGGAAAAGACCACTCCAGGTACTCCTAACCACACCCACTGCCCTAAAAGTAAAAGGCATCGCGTCGTGGATCCACTACACCCACGTCAAGCCGGTAGACCCAACCTCCGACCTCCTAGGACCAATCACAGCGGCGGCTAAAGCACCGGACACGTGGACTGTGGACAGAGCTAAAAACAACGCCTTAAAACTCACCCTGCGCCGGCAGCATAGCTCACTGCAAGCATGCAGTTAAGTAGTCTAACCCTAACGTTAGTCGCCCTAGTGGCCGCTGAGGAAATCACAAAACCAGCTCTTAATCCCTTTGTCTGGAGATTCTGGCTTTATGAAAACCGAACCCACCTTGGACAACCTCATAAGCCCAGGAAATTATTAGCCAGTGCTGATTGCCCCTCCTCAAGGTGCAACAGCCCAATTCTACTAAATTTTACTGGTTTCCAAATAGCCAAACCTATAACACCAACCATATGCTTTAAGTTTGATCAGACTAAATACAATTGTAAACACTATTGGTGGCACCAAAATGTCGGCTGTCCTTATAACTATTGTAACATCCATAGACCCCGTTATTAAAGAGAAAAAAAAAACAGTTAGACCCTAAGTGGCCCTTCCATCGTAGACAGGATGGAGACTTTTCATATACATAGATAGTTAGAGACCCCTAGAACTCCCACTGGACCACGCCTCAACATAGGGCTGTATACTACTCCCCCTCCTCCACATGGCCTAGCAGTCACATCTATCTGTGGCGAGGCCTAGTGCAAGTACTGCCCCTGGTCCACAGGAATATCCAACGACAAGAAAACAGACTAACACAAGACTTACATCCTTTCTCCTGGTTAAAGTTATTACAAGAAGGACAACCTACTGTGTCTCCCTGTCACATTAGTTCCCCGGTTGACTCTACTAACTGCTGGCAAGTTCCTAAGGTATACCGGTAACTGGACTAGCGCTGTTATTCACCCAGACCCTAGACCGAGACCTGCACGAGCCATATTCCTCCCCCTCATTGCAGGAATCTCCCTCACCGCATCCTTCATTGCGGCCAGACTGGCGGGGGGAGCCCTAGGTCACACCCTCATAGAAAGTAACAAGTTGTACCAACAATTTGCCGTTGCTATAGAGGAGTCGGCTGAGTCCCTTGCCTCCCTTCAGCGACAGCTCACGTCCCTAGCTCAGGTAACCTTGCAGAACCGGAGGGCCCTAGACCTACTCACTGCAAAAAAAAGTGGTACATGTATATTTCTAAAAAAAGACTGTTATTTCTACATAAATGAATCAGGACTTGTAGAGGACCAGGTCCAACAGTTACGCAAGTTAAGCACTGAAGTAAAAACACGGCAGTTTGCTTCAGCTGCAGACCAATGGTAGAATTCCTCTATGTTTTCTCTGTTAGCCCCCTTCCTTAGACCCCTGCTAAGTCTACTATTTCTGCTTACCATAGGACCTTGTGTTGTTAACAGAATTTTACAATTTATTAGAGAGAGATTTGACACCACACAACTCATAGTCCTCAGAGCCCAATACCAACGTGTAAACGCTGAAATAGAATCAGACTTATAAGACCCAAGATTAGCTCTAAAGATACCTGAAAAGAAGTGGGGAATGAAAGGAGCTAGGCACATTCCTCAGCCCCGGGCTCAAAACTCCCTGAGCCCAGTACAAACACCACCTGGAAAGTCTCTGATAAGAGGACAGCCGTTCAAGGTTACTGAAAGCACGGGAGCCAAAAGAATTTCTTTGTTCCCCTGCAACTTTCAGGCTATAAAAAGCAAATGCTCGCATTGTTCAGGGCCCTCTTGTATACTGTGGAATAGAGGGACCAGGTTCGAACTTGTAGTAAAGATCCTTGCCGCTTGGCTTTGACTCTGGACTCTGGTGGTCTTCTTTAAAGAACAAACGGTCTAGGCATAACAACACCAGAGCCTGTCGGTGGGTTGGGGGCTAGGGTAGGGATAGCCTTAGGAGAAATACCTAATGTAGATGACGGGTTGATGGGTGCAGCAACCACCATGGCACGTGTATACCTATGTAACAAACCTGCACATTATGCACATGTATCCCAGAACTTAAAGTATTATTTTAAAAATCTAGACACTAAAGCTGAGATTGTTGCAAGACAGTTACAGCAGAGTGTAAAGAGAATAAAACTTTAGACTTCTAGTGATTAATGATATATCAAGGAAACTTATAATTCTAGGAAAAGTCAATAAGATGGGGTACATGGGTCATGTTCTGCCTTGTAAGACATTAGTAAAAATACCAGAAAATTTCCATCACATTTTTATAACACACACACAAGCTCCTCCATTAAAATTCACATGGCTTTTACATATAAATAGCAAGGGACCAGATTTTTAGGGATCTTAATTGGTACAGCTTGTATTTGAGGGCTTGTGAATGCCAGGTTACAGTTTGGTGTGAGGAAATACAGTATTCCCCCTGGGAATCCCCAGATTTTCACACCCTCTGAGTTATGGAAGTCACCATAGCAACATCTGTGTACATCACTGCTCTAGTACGGATAGGCCACAGCTGCTAAGCTTTACCAGGGATCTATCATGCCCTGTCTGGCTGAGACTAAGTCACAGTCTTAGTCCAAGCTTTCTGAGAATCTGTGAGCACTTGAACTCATCCCAGGAGAAATAATTAAAGTCACACTGATTCGCGTAGCATACGGGACAGCAGTATGTCATTAGCTATGTTATGGTTCTAGACTGACAGTCCTTGCAGAAGGCAGCTGACTGCATCCGAGAGGTGTGGCCCCTGAGTGGCCACAGAGTGGCCAAGAGGGAAATGCACTAAGCAATGAATTATCTCAGACTGAATTATCTTGGCCAAGGAAACTGGACAAAACTTCATGATTCCAGGTCACTAACCACACTTTTTGTTAGGGGTCATAGGCCTTTTCTGATCACTATGCCTTAAATTTAGAAATGCAGGCTATTACTCAACTACCTCGGTAAATGCCTCTGGGATTGTCAAGTTCTGAAAATGTCTGAACACGATGGAGAAAATGTACACTATAAGGATATCCAAGTGGAGAAAAAGAGTCCACGTGTGCTTCTCATGGGCTGCCAGGTCTAATCTGTCACATGATCTGTCATCACTGAAAAGATGGATATTAGAATAATTTTTATTTCTCAGGAACTAGTAGTTATATGCTAAGTATCAGACCTAATATACCCCAAAGCCTACTTTGTTAGGACCCCCTACTCGGATATGTTAAAAATCCACTCTCCTTCTAGTACATATATTCAGATTGTGCTCTGTTCAGGTGTTATGTCCAGGTATGCCACAACCATGGGAGCACCATTCACATCATGGACACGTGATAACATTTGAGGGCATGTGGGCCAATGTAGAGATTTAACCTAATAGCCAAATCCTGGATCAGCAGGTGTATTAGCCAGGGTTCTCTAGAGGGACAGAACTAATAAGATAGATAGATAGATAGATAGATAGATAGATAGATAGATAGATAGATAGATAGATAGATAGATAGATAGATAAAGGGGAGTTTATTAAGGAGTATTAAACTCACACGATCACATGGTCCCACAATAGGCTGTCTGCAAGCTGAGGAGCAAGGAAGCCAGCCCAAGCCCCAAAGCTGAAGAACTTGAAGTCTGATGTTTGAGGGCAAGAAGCATCCATTATGGGAGAAAGATGTAGGCTGGGATGCTAAGCCAGTCTAGGCTTTTCACGTTCTTCGGCCTGCTTTTACCCCAGCCATGCTGACAGCTGATTAGATTATGCCCACCCAGATTAAGGGTGGTCTGCCTTTCCCAGCCCACTGATTCAAATGTTAATCTCCTTTGGCAATTCCCTCACAGACACACCCAGGATCAATACTTTGCATCCTTCAATCTAATCACGTTGACACTCAGTATTAACCACCACAGCAGGCAAGACATCCTTTTACATAAACCCACACTCACACATGTGGTCATGCACATATCTGGGGGAATATGCATGCACACACGCTGTAGCACACACATATGTGTATGACTGTGCCTTATGATGAGCTTACTCTGGGTGTTCCCTGAAGTTACATTTCTTGTTCACTACTCTAAGAGTCTTCATTCCTACCCAACACCATGCCAACCTGCCCTGGTCATCTCACAGTTGGTGCAGAAAAAGTGTGTAAGTTTCTGGTGTCCAGGATGTGGCACTGAGTGTCCAGAATTCTACGAATCTCTCAGGGAGTGGGTACAAGTCCATACAACAGTCAAAGGTGTTTAGAGAAGCCAGATGTTCCAAAGGGTAACATCAGAAAATAAACTCTAAGAAACAAAGTTCTAAGCATTTAATTACAAATAATCCATATGAAGAAAGAAAGGGAAGGCTTAGCAGGAAACTCCTGTTGCTCACAGTACATCAGTGAGACTGGGTTTAAAGAAAGGAGAGACATGAGGAGTGCTCAGGATTGAGGGTGAATATCAGACAATAAGGAAACTTGTACCAACAGTATAAGGAAGGCAAACAGAAGCTTGAAAAAAAATCAAGTAAGTGAACAAGAAAGGGATGAGCCACTGAGGCATATGGAGAGAGGGTAAAGCTACTTGTCTAAGGTTACATAGACACAGAGCATAAATGGCAGAGCCAGAGTTTGGACCCAGGTCCCTGCCAAACTATTGTAATACTGCTCCTCGTGTTCAGTCCATCAGTGAGTCCTGCTGGGTTACCTCTGGCCTTGTTCAGGCTCTCATCTAGATAATTACTATTTCCCCAGATCAATCTCTGCTGAAATCCATTCCCCAGGATCTGTGTAGACTAATCTTCCATCTGACCATGTCATTCTTTTTCCGAAAACCCTTCTAGGGCTTTCCATTTTTTCCCTAAATATGATAGCTGGCTCTCCTTGATTTGACCCCCATGTCCTCTGGAGTTTCAACTCCTGGCCCTCCCCTTGCAATACTCAGAGGTGAGACTGCACATCTAAAGGGTCTGTAAACTTCTTCATGTTTCCCTGCCTTTACTCACGTTGCTTCCTCTGCTAGGAATACCTTCTTCTCAACCTCCCATCACAACATCTTTCAAAGCTTCGTATAAGCTCTACCTCCAACCTCAGGATACCTTTTCTGAACTGCCAGCCTCAGAGAAGCATCCTATGTGAATTCTGACCATGGTACCTTGACCCTCTTACAGTGCTTACATGGCACTGAAACTTCCTCAGATACTTATGGATCTTTCTCCCTCACTAGAGTTTGAACTTTTTAGGACATTAAACATGCCTGATTCATTTCCCCCCCAACATCTACACAAGCACATTGGCTGCTCAAAAAAATGCTCGTTCAACTCTACATTACATTAAGCATCAATTCCTCTGTGGCCCATAGAGCAGGGTTCCCTAACCCCGAGGCCAGTACCGGTCTGTGGCCTATTAGGAAACAGGCCGACAGAGCAGGAATTGAGTGGCAGGCAAGCGAGCAAAGCTTCATCTGCATTTATAGCCACTCCCCATTGCTCTTATTACTGCCTGAGCTCCGCCTCCTGTCAGATCAGCAGTGGCATCAGATTCTCTTAGTAGCACGAACCCTGTTGTGAACAGTGTATGCAAGGGATCTAGGTTGTGCACTCATTAAGAGAATCTAACGCCTGATGATCTGTCACTGTCTCCCATCACCCCCAGATAGGACCATCTACTTGCAGGAAAACAAGCTCATGATTCCCACTGATTCTACATTATGGTGAGTTGTATAATTCTGTCATTGTATGTTACAATGTAACAACAATAGAAATAAAGTGCACAATAAATGTAATGCACTTGAAACATCCTGAAACCATCCTCACCCTTCACCCCCACCCCCACTCCTGGTCTGTGGAAAAATTGTCTTCCATGAAACCGGTCCCTAGTGCCAAAAAGGTTGGGGACTGCTGCCGTAGAGCCTTTCATTTATTTTTTTTCATTTTAATATTTTATTTTATTTTATTTTATTTTATTTTATTTTATTTTATTTTATTTTATTTTATTTTTTGAGATAGTCTTGCTCTCTTGCCAAGGCTGGAGTGCAGTAATGTGATCTCGACTCACTGCAACTTCCACCTCCTGGGCTCAAGTGATCTTTCCACTTCAGCCTCCTGGGTAGCTGGGACTGTAGGGGCACACCACCACATCCAGCTAATTTTTGTATTTTTTTTTTATTTTGTAGAGACAGGATTTCACCATGCTGTCCAAGCTGATCTTGAAGTCCTAGACTCAAACAACCCACTCCCTCAGCCTCCCAAAGTGCTGGGATTACATGCATGAGCCACTATGCCTAGTCCCCATAGAGCCTTTTATTGTTTGGCCATCCAAACCAATCCAAAGTTTCCCCCACTCCTCCCTTTTCTATGGAATGCACCTTACAGCTCTAGGCTCTCTGTTCTCCTCATAGTCCTAACTGCACACCCTTTCATTCCCATGGCTCCCTCTCCCTGAAACACCCTCTTATTGACTGTGGAGATGCCAATAAGATGCCATCTATCCTCTTTCATCCAGACCAAGGATAAACTTCTTCATAAACCCATTCATGACAGCACTGGTCTACTTTGTTCCTTTCCATACAGCAACGACACTCAATAACAGCCAAGCAGAAACTCTCTATGCTCAGGCAGGACTTAATGACTATTCGAGCTAACTCTAGGATAATCGGACAGTGGGTGGGCTTGTTGGTCAAGGGTTCTCAAATGTCAGCAGTATCTGCAGGTCTTCTCAGGCATGGAAGTTTCTTTCAGACACTAATCTTTCGCACTTCTGGCTGGGGGAGTACATCTGGCTGCAGCTTTTTGAAAGCAGAATTGGGAAAAGAGGATTGTGGAACTCACCACTCAGTGGGTAGACATTTATTTAATTTCCAGTTTTCACACTTGCTTTCCGACATGACCAATGTCCTCAGGTTTAATTTCTCTAGAAAGTAAACTCATGCTTTCCTTTCAGGGTAAAGGAAGGAATCCAAGGATCCACTTGTTCCATATAGAGTGTTTCAATCAATTCCCCTACTTCCAATCCCATCTCTTGCCATAACATCTGAAATAACAGCTACTCCAACTGCTAAGCCCTTCTGGGGCTCTCTGGAGTGAATAGGTTTCCTGGTCTTTATCCTCCCCTGAAAGATGCCAACTTGCAAGATCTATATTAAGTTTCAGGATCTGATCTGTATTTATTTTTTAAAAAATTTATTTTCCACCTTCCTTCAAAATATAAGTCAATGGAAACTAGCAGAAATTCTGTTTTGTTTACTGCTAAGAAGAGTGGCTGGTAGTACTTTGTATGTGCTTTCCATTAAAGCCATGGGACTCATGATGTTTCAGTCAACAACAACAGTGGTCCCATAAGATTATAATGGAAATGAAAATTTTTTATTTCATCAATTCCTGTATGCTTTTTGTGTTCAGATATATTTAGAAATGCACTTACTATTGTATTACCAATTGCCTACAGTGTTCAGTACAGTAACATGCTGTACAGGTTTGTAGCATAGGAACAATAGGCTATACCATATAGCCTAGGTGAGTAGTAGGTTATGCCATCTAGGTTTGTGTAAGCACATGCTAGGGTGTTTGCACAATGAAGAAATTGCCTAATGACATGTCTCAGAAGGTGTACCTGTTAGTCATAAGACTATGTATATAGGTGTGTGTCTATATAATCTATCTAACTATGCATCTTGACTGCTGAAGTACTTTCTCTCTCCTCACCTCTTTCTCTCCTTATGGGTTTATAATAGTTTTATTTATATACTATTATTTTAGTGGAATTTCAGGGGACACACAAGATAAATGCATATATTCAGTCCACTGGGGTTAATGAGAAGTCTGTTCTTTTTTTTTTCCCCCCCTACATCCTCTTGCAGTTTATTTTCCACAAGAATCCATGTAATTCTGTTGAAACTTAGGTCTGACTGTATCTTTCTGTGCTCAACACCATTCAGTAGCTTCCCAATTCACTCTGAGTAGAATCCAAATCCCTATCACGTTTACACAGTCCCACAATTTGGCTCCCTACTACCTCCCCACTGCCTCTTCACTCACAGTTCATGCTACTCCTCCCCTTCACTCTGCTCCAGCCACCTGGCCTCCTTGCTCTTCTCACAATACACAAAGCACATTCACACCTCAGAGGTTTTTTCTTAAATCTCTGTTCTCTCTTCCTGGAATGTTTTCCCCTAGATAGTTACATTACTGACTCTCTCAACCTCATCAAGCATTTCATTGAATAACCCTTTCTCAATGAGTCTTGCATTGACTACCCTGTTTAAAATAGCAACTATTGCTGCCCCCATCTCCTCCCCTGACACTTGCTTTATTATCCTCCATAGGACTTATGACAACCTAATGTTCTATGCATTCGATTTTTTAATAGTTTATTTTCCACCTTCCCTCAAAATACAAGTTGATGAAGACAGAATCTCTTTTGTAATCTGCTAATAAGAGTGCCTAGAACATAATAAGTGCAAAATTGACATTTGTTTCATGAGTGAATGAACAACTTCTACTCTTTGAGATTTCTAGTTAGGAAAAACTGTCAGGTAGCACAAAGTGGCCCTAACCAAAGTCTACTACTAGAACATAACCCAAACGAGAAGTGAGAACTCCCCAAAAGGAAAGGGCAAGCCCATGATCAACATAAGACCCTAAGATTTTATGGGAGAAGCTGATTCCAGCACGGCGTATGCCTGAGACTGAAAACATCTCCAAATCAACTACCTAGCATTCCTTACATGGCATCATAACAAAACGAACACTAGCCAACCATGTGAATATAAACTGTGAAATAAGCATGGGATAAGACCACAGGTTTAGAAATACACTTACTATTGTATTACCAATTGCCTACAGTATTCAGTACAGTATTCAGTACATGGGATAAGTTTGAAAACCTTCTGGAAAGGATTTACCACTCAGGATCCATTCAGAACCATTCACTCAAGCTTCAGCAACAGTGTGGCTGCAGAGCAAGTGCCTACAGATGGGACCACTCAGAACCAATAGTCAACAACGTAGACACCATAAGGTTGAAAGCAAAACAATAGTGCTTGTGAACTGACAAGGCTCTGCAAGTTCCTCTTTCTGCTTGGCCTATGACAGCTGAACTGACCTTCTTAAAACCAAATAAGCCCTCAAAATTCTGGAACAATCAAAAGGGAACTTCTTTATACCCGGGTATAAAGTGATTAAGCTGGAAATAAAAGAGATTAGGCCAGTTATTTATATAAAGCTGGTGAAACAAGCCATGATGACTAGAGTATTATGTATTTAATAGAATGATGAAGATTTTTAACTGTCTTTTAGACTTACTCTGATAACACAGGCATATATTCTTTTCTTGCACTTCACTTTATTGTGCTTCACAAATAATGTGGGTTTCTTAAACAAATTAAAAGTTGGTGACACCATTGTGTCTAGCAAGTCTATTGGCACAATTTTCCAACAACATGTGCTCACTTTGTGTCTCTGTGTCACATTTTGGTAATTCTTACAATATTTCTAACTTTTTGTGTCTCCTATATCTGCTATGGTGATCTATATTATCATTGATCTTCAATGTTACAATTAAAATTGTTTTGGGGCGCCATGAATTAAGCCTATAAAAGACAGCAAACTTAATCAGTAAATGTTGTATATGTTCTGACTGCCCCACCAACCAGCTCTCTCTCCAACTTATCAGAAGCCCCTATTGTTTGACACACAATAACACTGAAATTAGGTCAATTAATAACTTTAGAGTGTCTTTTAAGTGTTCAAGTGAAAGGAGGGGTCACATGTTTTGCTGTAAATCAGTGACTAGAAATGATTAAGCTTAGTGAGAAAGACATATCAAAAGTCAAAGTAGGCTGAAAACTATGCCTCTTGCAACACACAGGCAAGTTATTAATGCAAAGGAAAAGTTTTTAAGAAAATTTAAAAAGTGCTACTTCAGTGAAGACATGAATGATAAGAAAGCAAAAACACCTTATTGCTGATAAAGAGAAAGTTTTAGTGGTCTGAATAGAAGATCAAACCAGCCACAACATCTCCTTAGGCAAAAACCTAATCCAGAGCAAGGATAACTCTGCTTCATTCTGTGAAGACTGAGATAGGGGAGGAAGATGGAGAAGAAGAGTGGTAAGCTGGAAGAGATTCGTTCATGAGGTTTAAGAAAAGAAGCCATCTCCATGACATAACAGTGCAAGGTAACGCAGAAAGTGCTCATGTAGAAGCTGCTGCAAGTTATCCAGAAAATCTAGCTAAAATAGCAGATGAAGATGACTGTACTGTATAACAGATTTTTCTTTTTTTCTCTTTTTGTTTTTTTAACTCTCTGTTTATGTTCAGGGGCACATATGCAGGTTTGTTATATAGAGAAACTCCCGTCATGGGGGCTGTTGTACAGATTATTTTGCCACTGAAGCACTAAGCCTAGTACCCAGTTGTTATTTTTTCTGATTCTTTCCCTCTTCCCGCTCTTCACCCTCAAGTAAGCCCCAGTGTTTGTTGTTCCCTCTTTGTGTCCCTGTGTTCTCATTATTTAGCTCCCAGTTATAAGTGAGAACATGTGGTATTCGGTTTTCTGTTCCTGTGTTAGTTTGCTAAGGATAATGGCCTCCAGTTCCATCCATGTTCCCTCAAAGGACGTGATCTTGTTTTTTTATAGCTGCATAGTATGCCATGTTGTATATGTACCACATCTTCTTTGTCCAATCTGGCACTGATGGACATTTAGGGTGATTCTATGTCTTTGCAATTGTGAATAGTGCTTCAGTGAGCATATGTGTGCATGTATATGGTAGAATGATTTATATTCCTTGGGATATACACCCAGGAATGGGATTGCTGGGTCAAATGGTAGTTCTGCTTTTAGCTCTTTGAGAAATTGCCACACTGCTTTGCACAATTTTAAACTAATTTACACTCCCACCAACAGTGTGTAAGCATTCCATTTCTCCACAATCTTGCCAGCATCTGTTGTTTTTTGACTTTTTAGTAATATCCATTCTGACTGGTGTGAGATGGTATCTCATTACATTTTTGATTTGCATTTCTCTAAAGATCAGTGATATTGAACTTTTTTTCATATGCTTGTTTGACACATGTATGTCTGCTTTTGAAAAGTATCCGTTCATCTCCTTTGCCACTTTTTAATGGAGTTGTTTGGATTTTTCTTATAAATTTGTTTAAGTTCCTTGTAGACTCTGGATATTAGACCTTTGTTAGACAGATAGATTGCAAAAAAATTATCCCATTCTGTAGATTGTCTGTTCACTCTGATGACAGTTTCTTTTGCTGTGCAGAAACTCTTTAGTTTAATTAGATCCCATTTGTCAATATTTGCTTTTGTTGCAATTGCTTTGGGTGTTTTCATCATGAAATCTTTGCCCTTGCCTATGTCCTGAATGGTATTGCCTATCCTACCTTTGTCAGATGCATAGTTTGCAAATATCTTCTTCCATTCTGCAGGTTGTCTGTTTACCCTGTGGATAGTTTCTTTTGCTGTGCAGAAGCTCTTAAGTTTAATTAGATCTCATTTGTCAATTATTTCTCTTGTTGGAATTGCTTTTGGCATCTTTGACATGAAATCTTTGCCAGTTCCTATGTCCAAAATGGTATTGCTTAGGTTGTTCTCCAGGGTTTTTGTTTTATCATTTTTGTTTTTGTTTGTGTTTTGAGATGGAGTCTTGCTCTGTCATCCAGGCTGGAGTGGAGTGGCACAATGTTGGTTCACTGCAAGCTCTGCCTCCTGGGTTCACGCCATTCTCCTGCCTTAGCCTCCCAAGTAGCTGAGACTAAAGGCACCCGCCACCATGCCCGGCTAATATTTTGTATTTTTAGTAAAGATGGGGTTTCACTGTGTTAGCCAGGAGGTCTCAATCTCCTGACCTCGTGATCTGCCCACCTTGGCCTCCAGGGTTTTTATAATTTTGGGTTTTACACTTAAGTCTTTAATCTACCTTGAGTTGATTTTTGTATATGGTGTAAGGAAGGGGTCCAGTTTTAATCTTTTGCACATGGCTAACCAGTTATCCCAGCACCATTTACTGAATAGGGAGTTCTTTCTCTATTGTTTGTTTTTGTCAGCTTTGTCAAAGATCGGATGGTTATACGTGTGCAGCTTTCCTTCTGGGCTCTCTATTCTGTTCCATTGGTCTATGTGTCTGTTTCTGTACCTGTACCATGCCAAACAACAGATTTTCAGTGTAGACAAAACAACCTTCTATTGGAAGAAGATGTCATCCAGGACTTTACCGTTAAAGAGAACAAGTCAATGTCTGGCTTTGAAGCTTCAAAGTACAGGCTGACTCTCTTAGAGGATAATGCAATTAGTGACTTTAAAGTTAAAGCCAATGCTCATTTAACATTCTGAAAATCCTAGGACCCTTAATAATTATGCTAAATCTATTGTGTCTGTGCTTGATAAATGGAACAACAAAACCTGGATGACAGCTCATCTGTTTACAACATAATTTACTGAATCTTTTAAGCCTACTGTTGAGACCTACTACTCAGAAAAAGTCATTTAAAATTACTGCACATTGGCAATGCACCTAGTCACCCAAAAGCTCTGATGGAGATGTACAAGAATATTCCTGTTGCTTTTTTGCCTGCAAACATGGCTTTCATTCTGCACCCCATGCATCCAGGAGTAATTTTGACTTTCAAGTCTTGTTATTTAAGAAACACATTTTGTAAGGCTATAGCTGCCATAGATAGTGATTCCTCTGATGGATATTGGTGAAGTAAATTGAAAACCTTCTGGAAAGGATTCACCACTCGGGATCCATTCAGAACATCTGTGATTCCTCAAAAGAGGTCAAAATATCAATATTAACAGAAGTTGGTAAGAAGTTGATTTCAACCTTCATGGATGACTTGGAGGGGTTCAAGACTTAAGTGGAGGAAGTAACTATCAATGTGGTGTAAATAGCAAGAGAACTAGAATTAGAAGTGGAGCCTAAAAATTTGGAGTGAATTGCTGCAATGCCGTGATCAAGCTCGTGTGGATGAGGAATTGCTTCTTATGGATGAACAAAGAAAGTGATTTCTTGACATGAAATTTAGTCCTAGTAAAGATACTGTGAGCATTGTTGAAATAACAACAAATAACTTAGAATATTACCTAAGCTTAGTTGGTAAAGAAATGTCAGAGTTTGAAAAGATTGACACTCCAGTTTTGAAAGAAGTTCTAGTATAGATAAAATGCTTGGAAACAGCGTTTCATGCTAAGAAAGAAACATTTTAAAAAGTCAATTGATGCAGTAAACTTTAGTGTTGTGCTATTTTAAGAAACTGCCACAGCCAGCTGAGCCTTCAACAACTACCACCCTGATCAGTCAGCAGCCATGAACATTGGGCTAAAACACTCTACCAGCAAAAGCATTACAACTTGCTGAAGGCTCATACGATCATTAGCATTTTTTAGCAATAAAGTATATTTAAATTAAGGTATGTACATTGTTTTCTTAGGCATAATGCTATTGCACACTTAATAGACTACACTATAGTGTGAACACAAATTTAATTTGCATTAGGAAACCAAACAATTCGCATGACTTGCTTTATTACCATATTTGCTTTATTGTGATGGTCAGGAACCTAACGCTCAATGTCTCCCAGGAAAACCTGTAATCACAAAGTACCTAGCAGTGTCCAGCACACAGAAGTGTTCAAAAACTAGGCAATACTATTAGAGCACCTGAAAAATGTTAGTTACATTTAAATGACCATAGTGTTAAACACTATGACAATACAATTTTCTCAGTTACTCCTCATTGACAAATTAAAAAGTTGGACATCTTCCATCAAGGCACTCAAGTTGTGTCACTAGTATTTTATGGGGGAAAGGTTACATCAGCTTCAAGGAAATTAGTATACATGACTTAATTGCAAACCTTAACAAAATAATACAGGCCTTTATTCAAGTGACCTTTTAACTATATTACTCTCATTTTTAATTCAATTCCCCCCTCTGTAAAAAGGAGGGAACTACTACCTCACAAGCATTTTATGAGGATCAAATGAGATAATGTCTGTTGGCAACACACAAATGTAAGATTTACTGTTGTGATTGCTGATTCACTTCAGAGTGCACACTCACTGTATGCTTTGAAAAGGTACTCTTTGCATAATCCATGAAGTGATGTGTTCGGAAGCCTCCGAAAGATGGATTAAGCCAGACTTCTGGGCTCCCCTTCTGACTTCCTGGCATCTGTAAAATGGGGACAATTGATGTGAATGTTCCATTTATAAAGTTCTGGAATGGTTTCATGCAAAAGACACTGTATGGTGGCATAAGGACATCTTTACTTTCATCCTAGGGACAACTTGGAATTACAGACATTACTAAATCTGAATGGGTTGTGTAGTGCAAAAAACCATGTTGACAATGCAATCCCCAACATTTCTTCCATGTGTTACTCAGGTGTGCATGAATAAAAGTGTGCTATGTATTTAATTCAATATAAATATTAAACCCATTATGAGTAATTCAGAAATCAAATAATCATGGATTCTTTGGGATTGGAATTTTATAATACATTTCTATAGTTTTTTGTATTTTTTATTTTGTTTTTGAAGGAACTTTGAAGCATTTCCTGCTTTTGCCTTCAAGGTAGAGTTGCCAGATTTCACAAATGAAAATACAGCTGTGGCTCATGCCTATAATCCCAACACTTTGGGAAGCCGAGGTGGGTGGATCACGAGGTCGGGGGTTCAAGACTAGCCTGACCAATATGGTGAAACCCCGTCTCTATTAAAAATACAAAAAATTAGCTGGGCGTGGTGGTGGGCATCTGTAATCCCTGCTACTCAGGAGGCTGAGGCAGGAGAATTGCTTGAACCTGGGAGGCAGAGGTTGCAGGGAGCCAAGATCATGCCACTGCACTCCAGCCTGGGTGAAAGAGCGAGACTCCATCTCAAAAAAAAAAAAAAAAAGAGACAAAATACAGCCAATAAAATTTGAGTTTCGGACAAACAACAAATAATTATTTGCCTTTTATAGCGAGTTGATCACGGATTTTTGTTTTAATCCAAAGGAAATAGTTGTCTATAGTTGTATTTGGGAAATTAAAAATGACTCATATTTTAAGGCAACAAAGATTTTTTCTTAGTATAGCCTGCAACTGGAAGAAACTGAATGTTTTAAATATGAGAGTCACATAATCAGAACTTTAGGACAAGCGTTCTGGCACATAGTGTGTACAACAGATGAGGATAAGCAAATCCATTTAAGATTTTCTTGTTCAGGGAAAGACAGAAGTCTGAAATTCAAGCGACAGAAACAGAAATAGAAAAGAAAGGAAACAGTGTATGAGAGACGTTGTGGGTGATGAGTCTACATGGCCAACCATTATTAAATGAGGAAGAAAAGAGAAAATTAAATGTCAAATGTAACTCTAGAGTTCTAAGAAGAATATGTCCCACTTGAGAAAAATAGGGAAAATCAAAAGAAAAGGCTGAATTTGATGAAAAGAATTCTAATATATCTTTAGATCTTGCAAAGTTTAAAATGTCTTACTGATTAAGCATATCTAAAGCAAAAGGCATCTAAGTCTAGATGTGAATTTAGAATGCATGAAAGTGACCTTCCAATAAAAGTAGAAAACATACGTACTTGAGCACATGTGCATGGATACATACACACAGCTTTAAACATAAAAATTTATGTACTCCTCCTGGCATGACATGTTCTGATTGTAATTTCATCAATTCAATTAATCTTCTTTCCAAGAAAAGCAATCATAGTATTGCTTCATTTGCTTAATCCAACCAATATTTATTAAAAGTATTGTCTTGGGTCCTGCAATGTCCCACATGCTGAAAATACAGAGATAGACACAGACAGGCTTCTGCCTTCTAAAAGGCACACCAAAGACAAGAGTGATACCTAAATACACCATACCCTTTCATGGGGAGGTAAGCATCAGGAAGAAAAATAAAGCAGGATATATACTAGAGAATTACTGGTTTTCTGGGAATCTATCTCAGAGGGAGGTCAAGGATGGCTTTCTGATAAGATAATATTTGAACAAGAACCTAGATAAAACAAAAGAGAGAGAGAGAGAGATGGGAGAAAGAGGACCAGGAAGAATAAATAGCAACAGCAAATTCCCTGAGGCCAATGGGGTAGAGAGTATTACTTATTCACAACTCTCCCCTCTGCTCCTGTTCATGACTCACTCCGGGCAGAGTTACGTCCCACCAACTTTAGGCTTGGGTGTGTGTTTTGCTTTGAGTCCAATGGTATGGGAGTGAATATAATCACATATGTCTAGAAGACTTGAATATTCTTGTATGGTTTAGCCTTGCCTCCAATGCTCCTGCCACCTGCCATAAGAAGAGTATGCCCTGAGAGTTTGCTGCTCCCAGAAACACATGGACCCATCTGACTCTGACATATATCAGAGATACCACAATCAACACACAAAGCCATGAGCAAGAAAAACGTTTTTGTTTTAAGCCACTGAGAATTGGTGTAGTGAGGTGGTGTTACACAGAATTATTATAGCAGAAACATGACAAGTACAACAGAAATGAGCTCGAATATCTTTGGAATAAGAAAAGGCCAGCATGGCTACAGCAGAGAACATAGCACGAAGAATTCATGGAGAAAAAGTTGGCAAAAAAAATTAACAATGGACTTTGGATGCCACTAGAAGGGGTTCAAGTTTGAAATGTTCTCTAAGTGTGATAGAGGAGACTGTAAGGCTTATGCTTTAAAAAGAACTTCTGGATGTTGTGTGAAGAATAGATTTAGAAGGAACAACAAAGGGAAGAGCTACCATTAAGAGGTGTTGCAAATTGTCTAGGCAAGAGATGATGATGATTAGACCCAGAATGTAGCAGTGGAGAAGAGAAGAAGTGATTCTATTTGATACATATTTGAAGATTGAGATGGCAGGACTGCCTAGGTTTTGGAGGTGAAATTGCAGGCCAGGAGTTATCAAGTGGTCCAGAGGTCCCTAAAGTTTGGGCCTGAGTAACTTCCTGGTATTTTTCCAAAACTGCTACATGCTCTAAGGGAGACAAAAGAAACAAAAGACATGGTTCTCATGTACTGGAACCTTATAAAATAACCTATGAATTTTAAATTAAAATAGCCTTTGGTTTGGACAAAATAAAATTCAAATCCTATATTAAATGCTGAAGATGTCAAAGAACGTGTTATATAAGAAATTGCATTGTTTACATGTATATGTAGATTTGTACACCTATATTCACACACACACAATTGTAACTGCAATTTATATCTACCTTAAGGATTACATATACTGAGTTCTGTGTGATTTGCTGGCAACTCTAATTTCAATTACAATATTAATATTAGACACTAATGAGAAGGGACAAGTGAGAAATGAGAAAGACATTACCTGAAATTCTTACATAGGAGAAAAAAAGTACATCTTTTAGGTTTTAAGTATGGATGTCTTGGAGAGACATCAGTTCAAAAGTAGCAAAGCTGGGCTAATGGAGCCAGCCAATCTGATTCTAGAGCAGTGCTATACAGGCCAGAGGTTGGGGGAGTGTGTACAGAGCTTTATGAAGTCAATGTATCTTTGGCTTCTCCTTTAGTCACACTTAGACTGGTTATCATTGGAACTGCTGCAGGTTATCTGCTTCTGGCTTGTCTTTCCTTTCCATCCTGGTTTTAAGCTCCTGGAGAAATTCCATATTCTGATTAATCATTCTGAATGCTTAGCAAAATGTTAGACATGATTCATTCATTCATGCACACATCCATGAAACAAATATTTACTTGGTTCCAATGATGGAGCAGAGCCTGTGCTAGGAGAAGGAGAAGATACAAAGGATAACCTAAGGTCTTCACTTGTGAAAGGACAGGCTGTAGTGGAAAAGCCAGAGATATAAGTTCACCATTACAGTGTGCTGGGATAACAGATGTATAGAAGTGAAGTGCTGTGACTCACAGCAGGTGCTCAGAAAAGTAAGACATGCTTTTGTTCCCTTTGACCAGGTATTAGAAGAGTGTATGGACATCCGAGGACTGACATCTTAAAATTACTATGCGCTGGGTAGCTTAAAACAACAGAAGTGCTGTGACTCACAGCAGGTGCTCAGAAAAGTAAGACATGCTTTTGTTCTCTTTGACCAGATACTAGAAACATTCTTCTAGTATGGATGTATGGACATCGAGGACTCAGATCATAAAATTACCATGCACTAGATACCTTAAAACAACAGAAATGTATCCTGTTCACAGTTCAGGAGCCTGAAGTCTTAACAAGGCCACTTGCCCTCCGAATGCTCTAAAGGAGAATCCTTCCTTGCCTCTTCCAGCTTCTGGTGGCTCCTGGTGTTTTTTGGCTTATGGAACCATGACACCAATCTCTGCCTCTGTCTTCACAAGGCCTTGTTTTCTGTGTGTGTCTCTCTGTCTTCTTCTTTTCTTATAAGGACATCAGTTGCTGGATGACTAGGGCCACCCTAAGTCCAGGATGATTTCTTCTTGAAATCCTAAACTAATTGTATCTGCAAATACCCTATTTCTAAATAAGATCACATTCTAGGTTCTGAAGTTCTTATTCTGAGAAAAAAGAAAGCTCTTCTTAGTCAGGAACAACTTTGGTAGCAAGTGAGAAAAATTCAACACAAGCTAACCAAGGCCAAGGGGAAATTTGGAACTCACATAAGCAAAAAGGGCTGTTTCATAAAGCAGGGGCTCAATACTGCCAAATCGTTTCTCCTAATTTGTTGCTTATTCATCCTGGCTTATCTCAATGTCAGCTTCGTTCTCTCTCCCCATAGACAGCCTCTCCATAAGGCTGGAGACAGGGCCACTAATATGATTTGGCTGTGTCCCCACCCAAATATCACTTTGAATTGTAATAATCCCCAAGTGTCAAGGGTAGGGCTAGGTGGAGATAATTGAGTCATGGGAATGGTTTCCCCCATACTTGTGTTAGTGAATAAGTCTCACAAGAGCTGATGGTTTTATAAATAGGGGCTCCCCTGTACAATTTCTCTTGCCTGCTGCCATGTAAGATGTGACTTTGTACCTCATTCACCTTCCACCATGATTGTGAGGCCTCCCCAACCATGTAGAACTGTGAGTCAATTTAACCTCTTTCCCTTATAAATTACCCCGTCTTCAGTGTGCCTTTATTAGCAGTGTGAGAACAGACTAATACAGCCACTGACCGCATCAGCACTCATGCCCTTCATCTACATGCTCAGAAAAGAAAGGGGCAGGTTGCCCAGCTCCAGCACAAAAAAATCTCAGGGAAGAACTGACTGTGTCGGCTTTTTCCCCTAATAAATAGCCATGCCATATAAATCTTTAAAAAGAAAAAGAAAGTTCTCCTCAGATGGTCAAAAAGGAATAGAAAGGGCTGCACCTATTACCAATCTAAAGAGTCAAACAGAAATGTTAATACTTAAAATTTTTGAAAATGATTTGTAAGTTTTTAACTGTCATTCTTCTAATAAAATAACAATTTAAGAATTTTTAAAGCATTGGGAAGAAAATAAAAGGAACAATTCATTTAACTGATGGGACAATATGACAGGCATCCATCCATCTTGGAGAGAAGGGTAGAAAAGAACCTCTCTTTGGTAACAAAAGGTCACCATGAGATTTTTATTTTGAACTCTCTATGTAGGATGTGAATAGTATGAGAGTAAACACATTTTTCTATGGAAAGTCAGATGTAAATAGATTAGGATTTGTAGCCTAAAGGAAGAAAAATTTGAGGTACTATGGAAGTATTTATATAACCATCTTTAATATAGTTATTTAAAACTATATTAAAGAGAAAAAAAATCCTTAGCTTACAGATCATACAAAACCAGGTTCCACGCTGGGTTTGCTCTACAAAGCCATGGCTTGCCAACCCTTGGTGTAGGCCATCAGGCAGCAAACCTTCATAGTCTCCCATTGAGGCATAATCTTGGTTTTCTTTAAATTCATATCCAAATAACATTAAAGATGATTAAGACTCTAACAGCCATCTTTCATTTTTTTTTGGAAATAGAGTCTCTTTCTGTCACCCATGCTGGAGTGCAGTGGCATGATCTCTGCTCACTGCAACCTCTGCCTCCTGGGTTCAAGCGATTCTCCTGCCTCAACCTCCTGAGTAGCTAGGATTACAGGCACCTGCCACCACACCTGGCTAATTTTTGCATTTTTAGTGGAGATGGGGTTTCACCATGTTGGCCAGGCTGGTCTGGAACTCCTGACCTCAAGTGATCCACCTGCCTCAGCTTCCCCAAGTGCTGGGATTAAAGGTGTGAGCCACCAGGCCCAGCCTCCACCAGCCATCTTAGTTTGATTTTTTCATTTCACCCATAAGGAAACTAAGACCCAGGGATATGAAGCAACATGTCTGTGGTCCTTGGGCTCATCTAGAGAAGAACCCATACAAGAACTCAGGTTCTAACTCCTGGTTCCAGGACTTTGTACTCTATACCAAGATGCCTCTTACAGGTTCATTCATCTCAAATAACCCAAACCAGTGTACTCAAGCTTGAATACTCAAGTGTCTCTGCCTCGGCTAGGCTTGATCACATAGTTGGGTCTCAACTCAAAGATTAATGCAAATGACATGGCAAACGAGTCAAACAACATGACAGTTGTGGGAAGGGAGATGTCTCTTTTGTGAAGTGCACTTTATCAAGTCTGCAAGGCGTCTAGTGCTGCATGCAGCTCAGGCCACCAACCTCCCCACACGTTCACACACTGCAGTGACAATACCATTAACAATAACGAATAACATTTTTGAACACTTACTCTGTGCCAAGCACTTTTGTTACATTTTATAAGCATTGATTTATTGTTTTAAGATTCCAAAAGAAAAATTCATCTTAGATTTTCTTTTGCATACTTTCAGGAGACATATACAGGCTGAACATATTAATAATGCACATGGCATGACTCAATTTATTTGTCATTATTGAGACTGGTTTTTAAGGCTTGTAATTTATGGCTCTGACATTACACTATAAATTAAAACAGGGTGGATGTCTAATATAACTCACAGGAATGACGTTCCACCCATGAAGCACAAATGCTCAAGGATGGAAAGCAGCCAGCATGACATGTAAAACCTTATGTATGATAACTCCTTGTATTCCTTGGCATGCAGCAGATTTACTTCACAATAGACACCTCTACCACCCTCTTCCGTAGGTGATTTGCTCTCATCTGTTTTGGATTTTCAAGGCATTTCATCAAATCCCACACGTGGCACCAGAGATACTTACACTGAGACCACCATGGAAACAGAAAATATTGCGAAATGAATTTTGAAAATTCGACCTTGTTTACTGGCAGAAAAGACAAGGATGAATAAAAAGTTTGTTTTGCACAATAAATACAGAAAAGTTCCGTTTAAAGTGTCTACATAAACACAATAATTCTAATAACAAGAAAATAAGCATTCACAGTTCTAACATCAGATGCCTAACTGCCTCTTCAGCCTGCCCTTCAGTCAATCCAGACTACTTGGGGGGATCTGGCAAGATGGCCGAATAGGAACAGCTCCGGTCCACAGTTCCCAGTGAGACCAGTGCAGAAGGCAGGTGATTTCTGCATTTCCAACTGAGGTATCCTGTTCATCTCACTGGGACTGGTTAGGCAATGGGTGCGGCCCACAGAGAGCAAGCAGAAGCAGGGCATGGCATCACCTCACCTACGAAGTGCAAGGAGCAAGGGGCCTCCCCTTCCCAGCCCAGGGAAGCCACAAGCAACTGTGCTATCCAGCCCAGATACTATGCTTTTCCCACTATTTTTGCGATCCGCAGACCAGGAGATTCCCTCGTGTGTCTACACCATCTGGGCCCTGGGTTTCAAGCACAAAACTGGGAAGCTGTTTGGGCAGACATTGAGCTGGCTGCAGGAGGGTATTTTTAATTATTATTTGTACCCTAGTGATGCTTGAAACTCCACCGAGGCAGAACCATTCATTCCCCTGGGAAGGGGGCTGAAGCAGGGGAGCCCAGAATGCTAAGAACCACTGGCTTGAAATTACCACTGACAGCAGGGAAGTCTGAAGTCAATCTGGAACAATAGAGCTTGGTGGGGGAAGGGACATCCGCCATTACTGAGGCTTCAGTAGGCAGCTTTCCTCTGACAGTGCTAAGGACTGGACGGAACACAACACACCGCGGCCAAGTGGATGTGGCCAGACTGCCTCTCTAGATTCCTCTTCACTGGGCACAGAATCTCTGAAAGAAAGGCAGCAGCCCCAGTCCGGGGCTCATAGATAAAGCCCCTGGGACAGAGCACCTGGGGGAAAAGGCAGCTGTGGGCACAGCTTCAGTGAACTTAAACATTCCTACCTGCTGGCTCTGAAGGGAGCAGTGGATCCTGACAAGGAGTATTCTCCCAGCACTGCGCTCAAGCTCTGCTAAGTGGCAGACTGCCTCTTCAAGTGGGTCCCTGACCCCTGTGCCCCCTGACTATAAGAGACCTCCCAACAGGTGTTGACAGATACCTCATACAGAAGAGCTCTGGCTGGCATCAGGCCAGCACCCCTCTGGGATGAAGCTTCCAGAGGAAGGAGTAGGCAGCAATATTTGCTGTTCTGCAGCTTCCATCAGACAAAAAAGCAAATAGGGTCTGGAGTGGACCTCCAGCAAACTTCAGCAGACCTACAGAAGAGGGGCCTGATTATTAGAAGAAAAATTAACAAACAGAAAGGAATAACATCAATATCCACAAAAAGGAACTCATACAAAAACAATTCCCATCCAAAGGTTGTCAGCCTCAAACATCAAAGGTAGAGAAATCCATGAAAATGGGGGGTGGGGGGACAGTAAAAAAATGGCTAAAAATTCCAAAAACCAGAATGCCTGTTCTCCTCCAAATGATTGCAACTCCTCTCCAGCAAGGGCACAAAACTGGACAGAGAATCAGTGTGATGAACTAACAGAAGTAGGCTTCAGAAGGTGGTTAATAACAAACTCCTCTGAGCTAAAGGAGCGTGTTCTAACCCAATGCAAGGAAGCTAAGAACCATGACAAAAGGTTACAGGAACTGCTAACTAGAATAACCAGTTTACAGAATAATATAAATGACCTGATGGAGTTGAAAAACAAAGCACGAGAATTTTGTGAAGCATACAGAAGTATCAGTAGCCGAATCAATCAAGTGAAAGAAAGGATATCAGAGATTGAAGATCAACTTAATGAAATAAAGCATGAAGACAAGATTAGAGAAAAAAGGATGAAAAGGAATGAACAAAGCCTCCAAGAAATACAGGAGTATGTGAAAAGACCAAACCTATGATTGATTAGGGTCCTTAAAAGTGACAGAGAGAATGGAACCAAGTTGGAAAACACACTTCAGGATATTATACAGGAGAACTTCTCCAACCTAGCAAGACAGACCAACATTCAAATTCAAATATTCCCTATTTAATAAATGGTGCTGGGAACACTGGCTAGTCATATGCAGAAAATTGGAACTGGACCCCTTCCTTACACTTTATACAGCAGCATATCAAAAAGCTTGTCCACGACGATCAAGTCATCCCTGGAATGCAAAGATGGTTGAACATATGAAAATCAATAAACATAACACATCACATAAACAGAACCAATGACAATACAGAGAGCACCACTGAGATACTCCTCAAGAAGAGCAACCCTAAGACACATAATCATCAGATTCTCCAAGGTTGAAACGAAGGAGAAAAATGTTAAGGGCAGCCAGAGAGAAAGGTCAGGTTATCTGCAAAGGGAAGCCCATCAGACTAATAGCAGATCTCTCTGCAGAAATCCTACAAGCCAAAAGAGACTGGGGGTCAATAATCAACATTCTTAAATAAAAGAATTTTCAACCTAGAATTTCATATCCAGCCAAACTAAGTTTCACAAGTGAAGGAGAAATAAAATCCGTCACAGACAAGCAAATGCTGAGGGATTTTGTCACCACCAGGCATGCCTTACAAGAGTGCCTGAAGAAAGCACTAAATATGGAAAGGAAAAAACAGTAACAGCCACTGGAAAAGCACACTAAAATATAAAGACCAAGGATACTATAAGGAAACCACATCAACTAATGTGCAAAATAAACAGCTAGCATCATGATGGCAGTATCAGAATCACAAATAACAGCATTAACCTTAAATGTAAATGGGCTAAATGCCCTAATTAAAGACACACACTGGCAAATTGTATAAAGAGTCACAACTAATCGGTGTGCTGTATTCATGAGTCCCATCTCACATACAAAGACACACATAGGCTCAAAGTAAAGGGATGGAGGAATATTTACCAAGCAAATGAAAGCAAAAAAAAAAAAAAAGAAAAAAAGCAGGAGTTGTAATCCTGGTTTTAGATAAATCAGACTTTAAACCAACAAAGATCAAAAAAGACAAAAAGGGTGTTATGTAATGGACAAGGGATCAATGCAACAAGAAGATCTAACTATCCTAAATATATATGCATCAATACAAGATGACCCAGATTCATAAAATAAGTTCTTAGAGACCTATGAAGAGACTTAGACTCCCACACAAAAATAGCGGGAGACTTTAACATCCCACTGTCAGCATTAGACAGATCAATGAAACAGAAAGTTAATAAGGATATTCAGGACTTGAACTAAGCTCTGAACCAAGTGAACCTAGTAGATATCTACAGAACTCTCCACCCCAAATCAACAGAATATACATTCTGCTTAGCACCACATAGCACTTATTCTAAAATCAACCACATAATTGGAAGTAAAACACTCCTCAGCAAGTGCAAATGAACAGATATTATAACAAACAGTCTCTCAGACTACAATACAATCAAATTAGAACTAAGGATTAAGAAACTCACTCAAAAGAACACAACTGCATGGAAACTGAACAATCTGCTCCTGAATGACTACTGGGTAAATAAGGAAATTAAGGCAGAAATAACAAAGTTATTTGAAACTAATGAGAACAGAGGCACAATGTACCAGAATCTCTGGGACACAGCTAACGCAATGTTTAGAGGGAAATTTATAGCACTAAATGCCCACATCAGAAAGTGGGAAAGATGTAAAATCGACATCCTAACACCACAATTAAAAGGGGTCAGTGATAATTTCACTATCAGTGATAATTTCCAGCCAGTGGTTCTTAGCTTTCTGGGCTCACTTGCTTCAGCCCCCTTCCCAGGGGAATGAAGGGTTCTGCCTCACTGGAGTTCCAAGCATCACTAGGGTACAAATAATAATTAAAAATATCCTAAAATCACAATTAAAACATCACAATTAAAAGAGAAGCAAGAGCAAACAAATTCAAAAGCTAGCAGAAGACAAGAAATAACTAAGATCACAGCAGAGCTGAATGAGATAGAGACACAAAAAACAAATTAAAAAAAAAAATCAATGAATCCAGGAGCTGTTTTTTGAAAAAGTTAACATATGCATAGACCACTAGCCAGACTAATAAAGAAGAAAAGAGAAGAGAATCAAATAGACACAATAAAAAAATGATAAAGGAGATATCACCATTGATCCCACAGAAATACAAACTACCATCAGAGAATATTATAAACACCACTATGCAAATAAACTAGAAAATCTAGAAGAAATAGATAAATTGCTAGACACATACACCCTGCCAAGACTAAACCAGGAAGGAGTCAAATCCCTGAGTAGACCAATAACAAGTTCTAAAATTGAGGCAGTAATTAATAACCTGCCAACCAAAAAAAGCCCAGGACAAGATGGATTCACAGCCAAATTCTACCATAGGTACAAAAAGGAGCTGGTACTATTCCATCTGAAATTATTCAAAACAATAGAAAAAGAGGGACTCCACTCTAACTCATTTTATGGGACCAGCATCATACTGATTCCAAAACCTGGCAGAAACACAACAAAAAAAGAAAATTTCAGGCCAATATCCCTGAGGAATATCGATGAGAAAAATCCTCAATAAAATACTGGCAAACCGAATCCAGCAGCATATCAAAAAGCTTGTCCACAACGATCAAGTCATCCCTGGGATGCAAAGATGGTTGAACACATGCAAATCAATAAACGTAATACATCACATAAACAGAACCAATGACAAAAACCACATGATTATCTCAATACATGCAGAAAAGGTCTTCAACAAAATTCAACACCCCTTCATGCTAAAAAAATCTCAATAAACTAGGTATTGATGGAACATATCAAAAAATAATAATAGCTATTTATGACAAACATATAGCCAATATCATACTGAATGGGCAAGAGCTGGAAGCATTCCCTTTGAAAACCGGCACATGACAAGGATGCCCTCTGTCACCACTCCTATTCAACATAGTATTGGAAGTTCTGGCCAGAACCATCAGGCAAGAGAAAGAAATAAAGGGTATTCAAATAGGAAGAGAGGAGGTCAAATGTCTATGTTTGCAGATGACATGATTGTATATTTAGAAAATGCCATTGTCTCACCCCAAAAACTCCTTAAGCTATAAACAACTTCAGCAAAGTCTCAGGATACAAAATCAGTATGTAAAAATCACAATCATTCCTATATACCAATAACTGACAAACAGAGAGCCGAATCATGAGTGAACTCCCATTCACAATTGCTACAAAGAAAATAAAAAACCTAGGAATACAATTTACAAGGGACGTGAAGGACCTCTTCAAGGATAGCTACAAACCACTGCTCAAGGAAGTAAGAGAGGACACAAACAAATTGAAAAACATTCCATGCTCATGGAAAGGAAGAATCAATATCACCAAAATGGCCATAGTGCCCGAAGTAATTTATAGATTCAATGCTATTCTCATCCATGTACCATTGACTTTCTTCACAGAACTAGAAAAAACTACTTTAAATTTCATTAAGAAAGGCTGTATATTGTGATAAAAGATAATCCTAAGCAAAAAGAACAAAGCTGGAGGCATCACGCTACCTGACTTCAAATTATATTACAAGGCTACAGTAACCAAAACAGATGGTACTTGTACCAAAACAGAGATATAGACCAATGGAACAGAACAGAGACCTCAGAAATAACACCACACATCTACAACCATTTGATCTTTGACAAACCTGACAGAAACAAGCAATGGGGAAAGATTCCCTATTTAATAAATGGTGCTGGGAACACTGGCTAGCCATATGCAGAAAATTGAAACTGGATCCCTTCCTTACACTTCATACAAAAATTAACTCAAGATAAATTAAAGACTTAAATGTAAAACCTAAAGCCATAGAAACTCTAAAAGAAAACCTAGGCAATACCATTCAGGACATAGGCATGGACAAAGAATTCATGACTAAAACACCAAAAGCAATGGCAACAAAAGCCAAAATTGACAAATGGGATCTAATTGAACTAAAGAGCTTCTGCTCAGCAAAAGAAACTATCATCAGAGTAAACAGGCAACCTACAGAATGGGAGAAAATTTTTGCAATCTATCCATTTGACAAAGGTCTAATATCCAGAATCTACAAGAAACTTAAACAAATTTACAAGAAAAAAAAATCAAAAAGTAGGCAAAGGATATAACAGACACTTCTCAAAATAAGACATTTATGTGACCAAAAAACATATGAAAAAAACTCATCATCACTGGTCATTAGAGGAATGCAAATCAAAACCACAATGAGATACTATCTTACACTACTTAGAATGGCGATCATTAAAAAGTCAGGAAACAACAGATGCTGGCAAAGATGCAGAGAAATAGGAATGCTTGTACACTGTTAGTGGGAGCGTAAATTAGTTCAACCATTGTGGAAGACAGTGTGGTAATTTCTCAAGGATCCATAACCAGAAATATCATTTGACCCAGCAATCCCATTACTGGGTATGCACCCAAAGAATTATAAATCATTCTCTTATAAAGACACATGCACATGTATGTTTATTGGAGCACTATTTACAATATCAAAACTTGGAACCAATCCAAATGCCCATCAATGATAGACTGGATAAAGAAAATGTGACACATATACACCATGGAATATGAGGCAGTTATAAGAAAAGATGAGTTCATGTCCTTTGCAGGGACATGGATGAAGCTGGAAACCATCATCCTCAGTAAGCTAACACAGGAACAGAAAACCAAACACCACATGTTCTCACTCATAAGTGGGAGTTGAACAGTGAGAACACATGGACACAGGGAGGGGAACATCACACACCCAGGTCTGTTGTGTGCTGGGGGCCTAGGGGAGGGATAGCGTTAGGAGAAATACCTAATGCGTGTGGGACTTAAAACCTAAATGATGAGTTGATAGGTGGAGCAAACCACCATGGCTCACGTATACCTATGTAACAAACCTGCATGTTCAGCACAGGTATCCCAGAACTTAAAGTAAAATTAAAAACAAATAGACAAACAAAAAAATCCAGGCTACTTTCTCTTCTACTACGTCTCCATGTTTTCTAGCCTTTGTCTCTTCCCTCAAGGGCTTCAACACTCATCTCAGATGATGCTGGCTCACGTTAGTAGTGTGAGTGATAGAGGCACATCTCTAAAGGATCATATGTCATTAGAAAACTTTCCCCAGACTCGGGGAACGGTCAGGGAAGCTCCTAACTTAGAATCATTAGTCCACATAATTGCTTCTCAACTCTGCCTGCACGAGAGGATAACCTGAAGAGTTGGGGGGGAAAAAAATAGCACCCAGTCCCAAACCCAGATCCATTGAATAAGTATCTTAAAGGTGATACAAGGCACTGCTGGATTTTAAGAGCTTTGTGGGTGATTCAATCAGGTTTGAGAACCACTGACCTAAATTCTAAATTCTACCTTGTCCCCTAAGACCTTAGCTCTCTTAAACCCCCATTAATAAATACTGCTCTATAGTATCTCCTCTGAAGTTCTGGGATCAGATGTGTTTCAGAATTCAGATTTTTTTTTCATTCTCTATGTGTGTAAATATGTAATACCTTCAGAAGAGTCTAGGGCAGCACCTCATAATCACACATTAACCTTCTGCAGTGAAACAAACATCCATACTACATGGAATCAATTAAGACTATAAACAGCCTTATCTTAATTGAGGTCAATTTTTATTTCCAAACGAGTTAAGAAACATTTTTCAATTTCAGAGCTTTGGAATTTTGGAATTGCAGGTAATAGATTGTAGACCTGGGCTAACAAAGTAACTCCCTTACCCAAAATACATTTATTTATCACAAAGACGATCTCTTCCTTGACAATCTTACAATCTAATTGGGGGAATGGGGTAACAAGTATGTAAGCAGTCAATTATAATCAGGTCAACTTTTCTTAAAGCATGCTTAGTATAATGGTTCTCCATCCTTGCTGCAAGTAAAAGTCACCCAGGAACTTGTAAAAATATTAATGCCACAGCCACACCCCAGATATAATTAAATCAAGTTTGGGAGCATAGGCACATTTAAGTTTGAATAGTAAAATTAAAAATAGTTATGAGACTGGGGGAATTGGCTCACACCTGTAATCCCAGCACTTTGGGTGGCCAAGGTGGATAGATCATGAGGTCAGGAGTTCGAGACCAGCCTGGCCAATATGATGAAACCCTGTCTCTACTAAAAAAATACAAAAATTAGCTGGGCATGGTGGTGCGTGCCTGTAGTCCCAGCTACTCAGGAGGCTGAGGCAAAAGAATTGCCTGAGCTGGGAGGCGCCTGAACCAGGGAGGCAGATGTTGCAGTGAGCCGAGATGGCACCACCACACTCCAGCCTGGGTAACAGAGTGAGACTCCATCTCAAAAAATAAAATAAAATAAAATGTGAAAAAAATATCATTAGAAAAAAGCAAGTAGATTGATGCTCTATTACTGAATATAAGTGAATGTGGTTTTGAAACTTGAAGTCTTTGGAGTTTGGACAGTTGGAAAGAAACTCGAGATAAAGGAGAAAGCTATTGAGAGATATGGAACAAAGATGAGGCATAATAGAACAGGAGATATTTGGTTTTGCTGAAAAAAAATTAATATGCTTTTCTTTTAACCAGTGCTTTTCAGTCAGCTGGGGGATAGAAGATGGCAATGAAGAGCTTGAAGAAGTTTCTTGGCTTATTCTTCTATATTACCCTCTGTTCTCATACCCATATTCCCCACACCAATTGAAAACAACATCTCTAAATCTTCTGCTGTAATGTGGCAATTCATCATATGTTATTGTGTAACATCTCATTAATTTTTGTAGCTGTAATTTAGGTATTTGCTAAGAGTTAGATTGTTGTATATTTATGCCTTATTTTTCCTAACTAGATTATAAACTAGAGAATAGAGATTTTTAAAATAATTTCCTATAATTCCCCACAGTACTTACTCCTATGTCTTACATAATTTAGATTTTCAACAATATGATTTTATTTTATACCCAAACCATGGACCTCCACTGAGGCTGATAAGGCTGGAAACAAGATAAATCAAAGAAAGTAAGAAATATATGAATGGGCCGAGACGGGCGGATCACGAGGTCAGGAGATCGAGACCATCCTGGCTAACACGGTGAAACTCCGTCTCTACTAAAAAATACAAAAAACTAGCCGGGCGACGTGGTGGGCGCCTGTAGTCCCAGCTACTCGGGAGGCTGAGGCAGGAGAATGGCGTAAACCCAGGAGGCGGAGCTTGCAGTGAGCTGAGATCCGGGCCACTGCACTTCAGCCTGGGCGGCAGAGCTAGACTCCGTCTCAAAAAAAAAAAAAAAGAAAAAAGAAAAAAAAGAAATATATGAATGGCTATTTTTCCATATCTCAAATTTTGAATGCTCACTCTTGACCTAAACAATGGAGTGAGAAATATAAAACCCAAACATGAACAGAAGTAGTATAAATCACTTAGCAAAAAGAGAAAGCTAATTAATAGGCAGATGCATCTTTTCAATGCTCATTCTGAATCCAGATGACCTATCTATTCAGTGGTTTCAAAGGTAGCTGAATAAACAATCCCTAAGAAATGGAGAAGAAACTTTAACTAAGAGAATATCTTAATTAGACTAACTTCAAGCCAAAAGAGGAACTATCAGCTCAGTACACAAAACTGAAAAATATAAGTACAGATTGATATCAATGAAATGGCACTTCAAAAAGATAATATAAACAAGATTAGCTTTTATCCTCTTTTCTAAATCACATGAAAGCACCCAGCACAGTGAGGAACACGTTGGACAATGTTTAGGGATATGCACAGAAAGAAAAATCTATATGGATGCACCACACTAGTAGCTGTAGATCTCTCTTGAGAAAAGCCTAGAATTGGTGAAGGAGGATTCTCTCAAGATTTAGTCAGACAACTAGACCACTAGAGAAAGAATAAAGTATATGTAGAAAATTTATACATGTATACACACACACACACAAACACATATATGAATTTTCTTTTTACAAGAATGTTACCTGACAGTTGGGAATGAAAGATGGCTGGAAAAGGGGGAACAGTAAAAACATTCTGGAATCTACAGACACAGCCAGAAGCAGAAACATAAAGGAAAGCAAATTCTAGGAAATGTAATTTAGCCTAATCACATTTCAAATGTGACACATTACAAAGCCGCCACAGGGGCTTTAATTTATATTATTAAATACATTTTTGGAGGACAAAGGTATTTTAAAAACTCAAAATGACTTTGTTAGAGTTTTTAAAAATAAATCAAATCTAAACCATTAAACTATGTCATATAAACAAAAAACCAATAATTTATTTTTAAGGCTATTATGACACTGATAACATTCACTCTAATGATTTATGTAAACAATCAAAAACAAACAAAATATATACAAGCTGGATGCTTTGAGAATATCTCTTCAGATATTGAGTGAGTTTTCTCAGCTGAGGGATGGTGTAATAGTGGCATGCCCTTTACAATGTCCAAAATTCTTACATAGTCAAGGATGCAAAAGTTCTGAAGTGTAACATCAAGCATAACATCTTTTTCCCCTTAATTAACCACAGAGAATTCTCAACATTCAGCAAACGGCTCATCACATTTTTGCTGGATTCCTTTTCTACTAATTCTATTCTTTTAAGTCATAAACTTCTTAAAGTAAATGAAAGTGAAAACATAGCAATTGTCTGAAAGGGAGAGACCCTATATTTCCCCCAGCCGTTTTCTATGAAAAATGAGCTTTTTGTGGAATTTGAAATAAAATATTGGCATATCTGAAAACCTTACTTAATTGTGACCTTGATAATATGGTGTTGCTGTTGTTTTTATGCAACTCAAATAAATGTTCAGACTGCATTAAGGTGGGGCAGCAGGAAAAACAACTCCAATAATGAAATGTTATTATAGCCCTAGGAATCATAAGTCTCTTGTACATTTGTATAGCACTGACATACCAGCCTGAAGAACTTTGAAAATGAGGTTTTCCAAGCCATGGATCAGCACACATTGACTTTTGCCAAGTTGTAAAGTGTTGATCTAATTCTTTACATTTAAGCCCGTCCACCCTATGGCTGACAGCCAATGAAATCAGGCCATGGGCCTTTCATTCACGGATCTTTAGGCCTGTAACAGGCAGTGAAGTGTTAAGCATTTTATATATATTATTTAACTTCACCTTTGCAGCAGACCAGTGAGGTAATTATTATCTCTGTTTTGCTAATGAAAAGAAGAGTTGAGTAACTTTTCCAAGATATGTCTGATTCCAAGCACATATGTAACTATTACATTAGCCTAGATTCATCTGGTTCTGTTCATGATGACAGCCCAGAATCTTCCTTGCCTTAGTAATAGCAGCCAATATTTATGGAGTACCAACCTGTAACAGATGCTGGGCTAAATGATTTATGACACTTTAATCATCTGATATTCAGTCTGTCTATGAGATGGAGACTACTATTATCAGCAAAAGGAAAGTGAGTCTCAACAAGGTTTCTACAGTAAGAAATGGAAGGATTTGAATCCTATAGTGAGAAGAGGAGGAAGGGTTTAAATTATCAGATTAGTTCAAATCTCAGTGCTCCCAATTGCTACATCTTTATTTCAATTAAAATGAAACACCCCCAGCTCATGCACAATCTACTTTGTTTCTAGGCTTGCTCTCATTACGATAAATTGCCACTTCCAGCTCTCTCCAATTTTTGAGACTGCTCTGACCTTTGATGTTATCAAATTTGGTTTCCCTTGCTTGACTCTTTATGCACTCTAAGAACTTTGGCTGACACTCAGCCTCCAAACTGAAAAGCCCTCCTGATGACCATGTGCAAGATATTCCATTTTAGCAACCAATGACTCTAACCCTGGATCAGGTTCTTGCCCCCTCATGAGAAGGATTAGGACTTGAGCCAGGCCAAACCTTCCTCAGTGCCCTTAGCATCCGAGACCCCCACCAGGAAATGTCAAAGACAATATATGTCACGTCAAAGCATCAATATTTTTATATTTTTGTTATTTTTTAAATGAAAATACATTTTATGTCAGATATATATATATATGTGTGTGTGTGTGTGTGTGTGTGTGTGTGTATA